>NC_079440.1:19231907-19531907 GCF_903798145.1 Danio aesculapii | reverse complement strand
TATCTATTCAAAAATGTTTTAAATATATTTTTTGAATATAATTGAATAATTGTTTTTTTCTAAAGAAAATACAATAACTTGATGGAAGAGACATAAAAATATGTAATTAATTTCTAGAACATTAAAAGCAAGGAACATACTTTTTAAAATGTGAATTCACTTAACATGTCTTTGTAAACAATTATTTGAATGTAGCAACAATTTCATTTTGAAATATTTATTTGAAAATGACACCATAATATGCTGTACAAAGTTTGCGTCAATACATCTTTACCAAAGACCCCCAACCCCCTCCCACCCAATGAGCCAATAACTCTTTATAGTTAGTTATCATGCTTATATCATTCATAGCAAGGTCCACCCACCCTCACTCTTAGCGTAAAGCCTCATTCTGTTCCTTAGTAAAAGTTTCTCCTTAACTTTGTCAATAGGTTTTAAAGGGCACCTATGATGAAAATTATCTTTTGTAAGCTGTTTGGACAGAACTGTGTGTATGTATAGTGTGTCCAGACCCATATTGGGGTGAAATAAACTCAAGAAGTCTCTTTTTTTATTATTTCCTGATGTTAAAATAGGATCCAAATCCCTCCCGTTTTGAGGCCCACTGCAACGTGACGTAGAAGTGTGGTTTCCCTGCCCACCAATTAACATGTATTAACATGTCTCCGTAGTAACGCATATAATCATATCGACGAGACAGGACGTGCGCAAAGCAACTGGAATTAAGAGATCTGTTCAGCTTAAAACAGTGCATGTTTGTAATGAATTACAGCAATTTTATCTCCTCAATCCCGGTTTGTGGATGTTAAGTTTATTTTGTACATTAACATAAAGGATATCCATACAGCATTGTAAATTAATGTGTATCCTGTCACATTTGCCGTGCAAAGTTAAACCTACGTGCTGTGTGTGTGTGCGTGAACTTTGTAACGACATTGTGTGTGACTCATCGTTGCAGAAAGGCTTGAATTAACTCCACAACAAATACATCAAATAATCATTGGAAAAGTTCTAACAGTAGTATTTCTCACAAAAGTTACGTGAGATCTGCTTCCTTCATGTCTGTCACTGTGCTGTTTATCTGACACAGCCGGAGATTGAGGCACACTCTGACAAGCACATGGGAACGGTGGGCGGGGAGAACTAGCATTAAAGGCACAGGCAACAAAAACAGCTACATTGTGTTCAGAGCAGAAAATTCCAATATTCTTAAAGGTATAATAAATAATCTGATGGATGTTTTGAGATCAAACTTTACAGACACATTCTGGAGACACCAAAGCCTTTAGATCTTAAACCTTGAAAAAGTGGTAAAATAGGTGCCCTTTAAAAGAAAATTCTCAACAAATTTTTTATTGCTATTTAGGAGAACACTTAACAAGATAATTCACTCAAAAATGACAATTTTCCTATCATTTACTCTTAACTTGTTGCAAACATGTTTGATTTTTTTGTGCTGTTGTGTTCGTGCTTCTGCCTTTGGATGTCTCTAGGATACGCTGCATGAGTTCTAAAGCTTTGAATAAAAGTGTAACCATCAAGCCAAATCCCTATTACGTTTACAAATACAAGCGCAGCCGTTTTGAGCTCATTTCTGGTTAATTATGTCTGAATTTACTGGTATTTTGTAATAGGTGTGTGAGTGGTCTTTTCCAGAAAAATTCTGTAACGTCTTTGCCTGTGTGAACATTGCTTTTTTAATATACCAGTAAAGTCGTTCCGGTAATTTTCCGGATATTTATTTTATCACTGTGTGAAAGGGGCTAATGTTTACAGGTTTCCAACAAAATGTCTTATTTTGTGTTCAACACAACCCAAAAACTCAAACTGATTTGGAACAAGTCAAGGGTGAGTAAATGATGGGGCACGGGTAACTATCTCTTTAATGGTTAGATAAAATGTTTCTTGAATACGGGCCCTTGAAATCGCAGAGGCCATCGAAGTCATTGTCATTCAGGAAACCAGAATGATATGTTTTGAGCTTTGTGACATGGTGCATTGTGGCATTTAAACAATGCTCAGTTGGCAATAAGAGGCCAAAAATATGCCAAGAAAATATCTCGCACACCATCAGGTCGATCCAGTCTGCCCATTTTCCTATGACCTCTGGCGTCAACAAGACATTTTCACCCACAGAACTGCTGCTATTTATATTTTCTCTTTTTTTTCTAACAGTTGAATTTAAACCCTATAGATGTGTGTAAACACCAGCAGATCAGAGTGTTTCAGGCATCAAGACAGTCACATTTGTAGCCACTTAAATCTTGAACGGGAAATTTTGTTGTATGATTGGCTGATTAGATATATGCATTGACAAGCAAGAGGTGTGCCTAATAAAGTGGCCTCTGAGTGTATACAGAAAGTGTTTTGACATTTATTTCATTGCATGCCCAAAATCCAAAATTACTTCAAATTACTACATCTGTGGAATTACCAATCTGGCTTAGTAATTATATTGCTGTGTATCTGGGTTTTCTTTCTTGGCTGATTGAGCCTTGGTTGTTCTCCAGTCAACAGGGGCTCAGGTACAAGTGGCTGGAGATATGCTCCCCAACTCCACTGAGCGGGCGGTCACTATCTCAGGTACCCCAGAGGCCATTATCCAGTGTGTGAAGCAGATCTGTGTGGTCATGTTGGAGGTAAGGACAAACCATTTATAGTTGTTTTTAGGAAATGGAGGAAATAGTTTATTCAGTCATTTCAAACATGAAAAGGCTTCTTTTTTCTGCAGATAAAAAGATAATTAGCTTTTTTTTGTCTGTATTAAAGACAAAACACTGAGGTACAAAACTTAGAAGCGGTAACTAGAATAAAGCATCTTCACTCTCAAGCAAGCAGTACATCAGATTTTTCATTTATTAAAAAGAGTATTTCACACAAAAATGAAAATTGTCGTTCCAAAGCCCTAAGACCTTTGTTAATTTTCAGAACACAAATTAAGATTTTTAGATGAAATCCAACAGCTCCCTCAATCTCCATAGACAGCAATGAGACATGAGATGAGACCTTCAAAGCCCAGAAAAAGGACTATGGAACCTTAGGGGTTCAAGAGTAATCATCTATGCCAAAAAAAGCTAATTTGACTTTGTTTGCCTATATCTTCTCTTGTTCGTAATAATATACAAATACTATGGGCAATGTGACATATTGGTATTAGATTAAAGTCAACAGCACAACATGCAAGGGTCATATTCCCTGTAGTAAATGTGCACCCTGATCCGATCCAGACATTTTAGGCAAACAAATTTGTTTTACTGTTTTTGGCACACAAGAGTTTTGTATGATTACAGTTGAACTAGGGTGAGGGTGAGTAAAACGTGTATACTCTATAAAATGTATTGTATTTTGTAACCCAACATTTAGTCAATTTTGGACTAACACAACATTGGGTTAATTGTTTTAATTACATTTAAATTGAAACTTTTTAACTGAATGACTGGGTTTGTATATATTTGACCAAACATTGGGTTAAAATAACCAAGCAATTTTAGAGTGTAATTAATAACAGAACATGAATTTTTTTGAGTGAACTAATCTTTTAATCTTTTCATTTTGATGTGCCACTGTGTATTCGTTTTAATTTTACATTCAACATAATAATTAGCTGTCCTTCGACTAACCCCTTACAGTTCCCTAACAAACCCCCACGGGTTAAAAAACCCTTTTGGGAAACCCTGATTTATTATACTTATATTACAACTTGCCCTTGCTTTTCTTTTCAATTTTCATCTTTTCCATCTTTATTTGACCTCCCCTGATCCCTGCCAGTCCCCACCCAAAGGTGCTACAATTCCATACAGGCCAAAGCCAGCCACTGCACCCGTCATTTTCTCTGGGGGGCAGGTAAGAGCAGACGCCCTGACTGCACCAGCCACAGCTAACCTCAGCCTGTTACTGCAGCATCAGCCTCTTCCAGTAAGTATGCTTATGATATACACTATTACCAGTACAGACATACAAACAGTAGTCTATCTTAAGTAAATTAACTAGCTGGATGGGATTCGATTGCTTAGGTGAATAACTCATTGCGTTAAGGCTTGTGCACACCGAGACATTTTTTGCTCTTACGTCAAGGAGTGATTTTCATACTCTTTTGCTCGACGCCTGTGAAAATCGCTTGGGTTTGAATCTGCAAAAACATCTTAAAAATGCTGACGATAAACGCAAACAAAAAGCGTCCTGGTGTGTACGAGCCTTTAGTCTAGGAAAACTACCATATACTTTTTCGTTGAGACTTTAAAACATTAACTCTTAAGACTAGTACACACCGGGACGCTTTTAGTTTGCGTTTATCATCAGCATTTTTCGAGACGAGATATATATATATTATCATCATATAAATGATTTTATAAGATAGAAAGGGTATGAAAAGTTAATTGTTTGTTTTAAAATATGTGTATCGGAATTTGTCCTATAAAAATCCCAAAACACACGTGGTTGTTGTCATGCGGTGAACTCAGCCAGTCGTGTAATATCTGTGTTGTCATCGCAGCTCCGGCAGGCTCTCTTCAGATGCTGCACCGGCTGAGTCAGTCGTCTGATCCCGGAACGCTGTTGCGGTACATTGATGCCACATGTGACAGTCGCGTTGCGTCCACGCAGCGTCAATCCGGACAACATTTCTAACCAGCATGCACCGCTTTAAGACAGATTTTGATCGATCTGCACAGCGCTGCATAAAGTCGATCGCACCTATTGACCCTCTTTATTTAGTCACGAGGCGTTAAACGTCGATGGAAAACGTGAGCAAAATACATCTCGGTGTGCATGGGCCTTAAGGCATTTAAAAAATTTTTTTACGCCTGCCATTTTGCGCGTTGGTGTGCACGATCACATTGGCACCCTTTATTTAGTCAAATGGCGTTAACCGCAGACGGAAAACGCTAACAAAAAGCATCACGGTGTGCACGGGCTTTCATTCAGTGTTTTAACCTACATTCAATCAGTTCAAGACTTTCAAGATCAAGCAACTAGCCTAGGACATGCTAACAAGATGTTAATGCACATTAGCGGTGTGTTAAAACAAACTAGAAATTTAAATCTTTTTTTTTTAACTTGTAACTTACAAAGCAGTTTTAAAAATTCAGGCAAGGTTTACTCAATCCAACAGAAATGTGTATCCCAACAAACTTTATTATCTAGTTACATCAAGTCTTTTATCATGCTATATAATGCTAAATTGTAAACAAGTGTACATATTTCTCTAGGGCAGCAAATGCACCCTGACCATGTATGGTATAGGTATACCCAGGATATGTATTCCTTCAAGGTCTCAATTTCTGGAGGGCCGCAGCTCTGCACAGTTTTGCTTTAACCCTAATCAAACACAGCTGATCCAACTGATCAAGGTGTTCAAGTCTACCAGAGACTGTTAAGCAGGTGTGATTTGGAGGTGGTTGGAGCCAAAATCTGCTAAGCGGCCATCCAGTAATTATGTTTGAGGCCACCGCCTTTAAGACTAAATGTTTAGTAGACAGTTGTGTATTGTGATACTGTACATCAGACTATTATATAATTTGATAGGAGAATGTCAAGAAAAAAATTTACTAGGTTTATAGGATTGAACAGTTTTTACTTGATGCAGGGGTGGATCTAGAAAATTATCAAAAGGTGGCAACACTGGTTTGTTCAATTTCCTCAGGCTTATTTCCTGCTTTTATCAGGGGTTGTGACAGTGGAATGGTTCACAAATTACTTTGGCATAAGTATTACACAGCAGATGCCCTTCCTGCTGCAACCCAGCACTGAGAGTATGATGAGATATGCAGATACGATGAGAAATGCAACCTTCAGTGCTGAGAAACACCCACACACTCTCCCATTCACACACTTCACACAATTTAGTTTACCCAAATCACCTATTTTGCATGTCTTTAAACTGTGGGGGAAACCAGAGCATCTAGAGGAAAGTCACACAGACATGAGGAGAACCTGCAAACTCCTCATGGCCTCCTGGTTTAGCTGGGACTCTAACTAGCGACCTTCTTCAACATTCCTGACCATTATCACCAATAAAGCCCAGAAAACAGGACATCAGTATATTGTAAACCGATAGGTAAGGCCAGACAAAATCTGCAGAATTTTTTTGCTATTTCTGCGGAGAATTTTGTAAAAAAAAAAGTCTGTGGATTTATGCGGAATGATTTTAGTTAGTATTATAACTAAAAACGTAATATATTAAATAAAGAACAATACTTTTTAACTTTTATTTAATGTTTATAATGCAAATCCAATTAGATCCACTTATTTGGTAAACAAAGCAAGTTTCTCATATAATATATCTACTAAAAGACTAAAAATATTACTTTACAAACTGTATTGAAAATAAATCATATAAACATTTTGATATTACTATTATTATATAACAATAATATTAGTGATATTAATTTAAAAACTGAACAAATAAAAAATTACACACATTTACACAAATAAATATATAGACTTAATGATAGGCTAAAAATCTGCGGAAATCTGAGGATTTCTGTGCACGTAGATTTCGTATGGGCCCACCGATAGGTTCAAATATTCCTTTCCAGTTAACAAAGAAATAATTTGTTCCTTAATTATAGTTTTGTAACTATTAAATTGTTTTAAATTCAAAATTGTGATATATACATCAGTGTAAAACGTATGACTGGTGGAAAAACATATTTCTGTAATTGTGTACCCTGGTCTCCACTTTTGCCGTGGCCTCTTTTGGCTTTAACAAACTTATCCCTCAGGTTTTTCCAAAATTTTTAACAAAAACTTTCCTCTTTTCCCATGACTGCTGCAATTTCTAGCCAAGAATTATTGATTATCTGGTTATCCCTATGATCATGAATCCTAAAGATGTCTGTACAGTCATACTTCCTTCTGACAAAATCTCTTCAAAGTGGTTCACATTCAACTCAAATCAAATGCGGTGCTGCGCGAACTGTTCGCTCGAGTCTCAAAAAAAAAATCATGCGCTCTGCCAGCCAAAATCATCTGTCAGCCAAAATCAGCACCCAAAGCGAACCTCCGCAAACACAGCGATGATATCACATTCATCGCGTGCACTTAAGCGAACTAGCAGACGCATCGAGTATAAACCAGACTTAAGAGCCACCATGTCGTCCTAATGATTACAGCATCTGGTATTCTCTCAGGTGGTCTTTTATCCAAGTACTAACCAGCCCCATCCTTGCTTGGCTTCCGAATACAGTTGTAATTAGGCAGGAATGGCTGTAAGCCAGGCATCAGAAGGACTCTCAGACCATAAGAAACAAAATTCTCTGGCCTGATGAGACTAAAATTGAACTCTTTGGAGTGAATGCCAGGCATAACGTTTGAAGAAAATCAGGCACCGCTCATCACTAGGCTAATACCATCCCTACAGTAAAGCATGTTGGTGGCAGCATCATGCTGTGGGAATGTTTTTCAGCAGACGGGACTGGAAGACTAGCCAGGATAAAGGGAAAGATGAATGCAGCTATATACAGAGACATCCTGAATGAAAACCTGCTTCAGAGTGCTCTTGAACTCAAAACTGGGATGATGATTCATCTTCCAGCAGGACAATGACCCAAAGCACACCGCCAAAATATCAATGGAGTGGCTTCACAACAACTCTGTGAATGTCCTCGAGTGGCCCAGCCAGAACCCAGAGTTAAATCCTATTGAACATCTCTGGAGAGATCTGAAAATGGCTGTACACCGTCGCTTCCCATCCAACCTGATAGAGCTTGAGAGGTACTGCAAAGAGGAATGGGCAAACAAATCCCAAAGACAGGTGTGCCAAGCATGTGGCATCATATTCAAAAAGACTTGATATATATAAATTTTTTTAATATAAATCTGCAACAATTTCAAAAAATCTTTTTTCACATTGTCATTATGGGGTATTGTGTGTAGAATACTTTCGAGATGCACTGTACATCTCATTGACGTACTATATAAAGATTCCTTTTTTATTTCCATTTTAGGCCTACACCATTCAGGGACAGTATGCAATCCCACACCCAGACGTGAGTAAAATTTATTTTGCAATCCTTTATCCCTCTTTAGCATAGCATTCTTGTTAACCTTTGCTTTTTTGTTGTACTGCTTTATTAAACTAAATTCACTTATACTTCTATTTCTATGTTTTATATATATATGTAAGATTTCACACAGCTTCCGTTTGGTAGTGTCCTTTTAAGTTTCTAATGTCCAAGCAGGACTCCTTTCTGTAATGGAAACTTCTTAGGTGTACTGATCCTCCTCCCTCCCCCGCAGTTGACAAAGCTCCATCAGCTGGCTATGCAGCAAACCCCCTTTACCTCCCTCGGACAGACCACCCCCGCTTTCCCTGGTACGTACCCAACCCTCCCGCTACACACCCTTCACTATATACCTGTAGGTTTTTCATTCACTTTCTTGTCTTTCACTCTTCTCCCCCCTGGATGGGCAACATGACAAATCTAAATTGACTTTTCATTACATTTTATATGTACATTTAAGGCTGTATTTATAGTATGGTACATCTTGTAACTTTTAGCTGAAATGATTGTCTCTGTAATTGCAAAAAACAAACAGCACAAACTGAGCGTGTTACATACTATTACGCTGACAACTCATAAAATCAGCTTTATTTAAAACATTTTATAATTTACATTTACCCACATGAAAAAATACTACAGTAATTAGTAAATACAATAGTGTTTAAACCATGTAATAAATACTTAACCTGTTGTGGTAATACATCAACTATAGTAATCTATGCAAATTATTCAATACACTAATTTCTACAACTATGGGGAATCTTATACTACAGTATGCTGTAGTGTTGTACATGCTGTAATATATACAGTAATACACTTTATTATAGTATGATTATAAAATTACTACAGATTTACTATAAATTACTACAATATTTTTTCATTGGTATCCCAGCAATAAACCACATTTACAAAACTTTGTTAATAGGCTAAATTTGTTTGTTCCTGTAGTGACATCAAAACAATATTTTGCCTTTGAGAGTTTCATTTAATATGTCAGTTGTCATGTCATTAAAAACCAAAGAGACATTTTACCATGTAAATGGTAAACTTATTGCTTATATATTCATCCTTTTAAGATGCTGCATTTTGACTGTAGCACTGCTAGTTCTTCTGCCGCACAAGAGAACACATTTTAATATTTTTTGGGGTTAAAAATGTGTGTGAACTTGTGGTATATTTCCTTTTTCACTGCAAAGTGTTGCTCCGTCTGGATGCACTTGAATGCGCAGTAACCAATTTCTGTCATAGGCCTATATACATACTTCAAAATTGACTGAGCACGCAGGCTACATTTACATGCAAGTCAACATGCATAAGGGGCAAAAATGTAGACTGTGACTGCATCCGATATCACATACTCTTGGGTACTTATCTTAAATAAACTATAGTATGAATGTAATGTGAAAGCACAACAAAGTGGTACAAATTTATCTTAAGTAACACTTAAATATTCTTGGAGAACCCTTAATTACAACTTGTAAACTGGTAATATTCTAAGATCCACAGCTTGTGCCTTGTGAACCATGCACAACTTTACTGCAGCACATTAGTTTAGAAACTGTGTTAAAGGCTGTTTGAAATCATAATCTGCTGGGGTTTGTTTTGCTAGCGTGCACATTGTTATTCTTTAGGTGAACAAATATTCATTTACTAATGTTCGATGGTTATACACTGAAAAAAAAATAGGTAATTTTCAATCAAAGTCTGACCATCTGCTTTCGCTATTGAAGTGGTGGTCCCTCTCTGTTGACATCAGTTTGACAGCTTCAGCTACAATATTCTTAACCACACCCCACTTACCATTAGTTAGCTACTAGAATATAATATTCAAAAAGAAAGCCCCGCCCCTACTCAATATTCTATTTCAACTGGAAGTACATCAACATGCTGAAAAAACAACATCTCAGCACCTTCCAGTTCATGTGGACATCAAGTGATAATAGTGTTGCCATTGAAATGCATAATTCTAAGTCCAAGGATGTGGAAAGTTCCTTTTTACAGATTACAAATTAATTTGTGATAATCCACTAGGGGAAATGTATGGAAACGTAATCAATTTATGGAAAATGTATGGTAAGTCATAATCACCTATACCTAGCTAAACTGACTCTATAGTTTACTTTGATATGACCTTTTGGGAAAACATTGCAGTCCCAAAGGGGAAGGACGTTGCATAGGCCAATTGCTACCCGATGGGGAGAACTTGTGACAATATATGCAAATGGCCTAACCCTCTACAAGGGAGCACAACATATGGAATATTGTTAGTTGGTTCAGAAGACACCGATTTGCCTATGGAGGGGGACTCACCATGACTGAATGGGGCATATGAGGTCACCTGAAAATTGGACCACTCATAGCAAGCACTGATCCCCAGAATGTGGGTTGACCAATAGGGCTACCAGAAAACTCAATGGGCCAAGGACCTAGCTTCTCCGCTGAGACCGTGTTGGGGGCCTTAGAGGAACTCTCTAGGTTTAACCAGCAGAGAACTTAAACTAACAGAGCAGTACAATAGCACATAACTCCAGGTTAGGGACCATGGCACAGCAAGCATTTTTTTTCTCACCAAGCATAGTTTCCTCCCGACTGGCTGGTATTACCCAGCAACCGAGAGGAAACCGGCTCCACTCAGAAATTGTAGAATCTCACAAATGTGTTAGGTGTCACGCAGCTCGTAGCTCTACAGTTGTCTATTAGAGAGGTGCTCCTAGTACTAGTCAAGTGTGCTTCCACCCCTGGAGGACACGGTTTGCCTTGAGTATGATATGCAAGGGCAATGGCATCCACAATCCAGTGTGCCAACCTCTCCTTGGAATGGGTACTTCCCTTCTACCGACTGCCAAAACAGGTAAAGAGCTATTCAGAGGATATTTATGCTCTGTGTGATCCACGTAAACACGGTGTGTGAACCAGATACAGCAATGAAAGGATTGGGCATGCCTTCCCCAGAACCAATGCTTGAAGGCTCACTACCTGATCTCGAAATTAAGTGGTAGGAACCTTGGTCACAGAGACAGGCTGGAGTCTCAGGATAAAGTGAGAATTAGCTGGCCCATATTCCAGGCATGATTCCCCTACTGTCTTAACAGAAACCAGCGCGATCACCAGAACCGTCTTCAAAGATAGTAAACTTAAAGATACTGAATCAAGTGGCTCAAACTGCTCTCTCTGCAGTGCAGAGAGAACCACAGAGTGATCCCAAGAGGGCATGAGAGGTCAACTACCAATGCCGGAAGGTCACCTAAGTTTTCAGTGTCATGTCTGTGGATCACACATGGAGGTTCCAGAGATCTGGACTCAGGTGCCAGATGGTGCCCCATCCATGGGAAAGAAGGTCCTTCCTCAGCACAATCTGCCAGAGAGAGACTTGTTGCATGGAGTGTAAGTTCTGAAAACCAGGTCTGGGTGGGATAGTGTGGCTCAATCGACAAGATCTGCTCTTCATCCTCCCGGAAGCCTTGTGCAAGGTCTGTGTGAGAAGATTAACTAGGGAAACGCATACTCGCCCGATAGACATACCTGAAGCCAGCTGTAAGCCAGTGCATCTGTGCTGAGCAAAGCATCGGACAGGGATTTAAACAACTAGCAGTAGGCAGTCTCAGCTGAAGCAAACAGGTCAATCTGAGCTTCTCCAAAACTCTCTCATATCAGCTGGAGTACTTCAGGGCGGAGTTGCCACTCTCTTTGGAGTGTGAGCTGCAAGACATTTATTGCTTTGTGCCCAGCAGCGGATGTGAGTGAGCTGAGATATGCGATTAAAAACGTAAATTTAATAAAATAAAATGGAACATTATGTTTGTATTTAACATGAAAAATAAGTGCAATTAGTAAAGAAATAAAATAAAAAAGTTAAATGTGAAGTGGCACTGCAAATTCATGGAATGTCAATTTTCACTGTAAAAATAACATTACCTTTTTTTACTTTGAAGTGTTTTACTCTAAACTAGAGGATAACTCCATTAGATTTGTTACAGTTTTGTAACAGATTTAGATTTAGTTGCACAGTTTAACTATGCTTAATGTTGTGTTAAATATTCTCTGTATTTCTCAGTTATCCTACATTTGTTCTGTTAATAGGTGTGGATGCCAGTTCACAGGCCAGTACTCATGAACTCACCATTCCAAATGATGTGAGTATAATTCTTTGTGACCCAGTTTTTGGGGAAACTGTATCAAAAATAGGGGTGTAACGATACACTCAAGTCCTGACGATGCACTGAGGTCTTATGAAGCAAAGCAATCTCTCTCTGTGCAACAAAGTGAACATTATTTACAAATGTATTATCTGTAATTTCTCTGTGGTAAACAAACGTGTGTGATTTCACGGCCATGAAACACCATTATGCAGCGTAATACAGGAAAACAGAATTGACCTTTTTAGAAAAATATATCTTATACAATAAGCTGAGTACTAGAAGAAAACAAGTTCAGTATTGCAAGTCATATCGTTTACATAAGTGGTGCACATTGGCACATTTATATTTCACAGCTTCACATTATGATGTATCGTTATACCCCTAATCAAAGAAGAATGTAAAGAACAGGCATTGAACTTATTTTAATCTGTGTAACTTTATATTTTCAGCTAATAGGCTGTATAATTGGACGTCAGGGCACCAAAATTAATGAAATCCGTCAGATGTCTGGGGCTCAGATCAAAATTGCTAATGCCATGGAGGGGTCATCAGACCGCCAGATCACCATTACTGGAACACCTGCCAACATCAGCCTGGCACAGTATCTTATAAATGCCAGGTGAGATTCAAAGCAAGTAACAAAATAAATGCTAAACACAGATGTGAGTAAATTCTGAATTTTTAAAAATACTGTAATCAAACATAATGGAATACAAAAGTTTAAAGAGAAGTGTTATAGTTACCAAGGCTGAATTGAATTGTTAAAAAAATAAAGTAAAATAAAAAAATTTTATTATTATTATAGATTTTAATTTATTTTTAATGCCAAAGCTCAGTTTTCAATGACCATTACTAAAATTTTTTCTATATTGTCTTCATAAATAATTATATACTGATTTTTAGTAGCAGCAGTAATAGCACTAGTTGAAGCAGTAGTAGCAGAATTTTTTTCAGTAGTGTAGTTGAATTTGGCGGTGGTCAGCATTGCCAGGATTGCAGTTTTCTTGAACAATTGGGCTAATTTGAAAATGCAGTTGCAGGAAAAATATGAAGTTGCAGTTTGCGCTTTTTTGAAAATTGTCTTCTGTTGAACACAAAAGAATATATAGTGAAGAATGCTGGATTAATATGGATTAAACATGCACAAGCAAAACTGAATTACTAATGGTTCTTGACTAACTTGAAGCCTTTTGAAATTAAACAATTGGTCTGTGAAAGAAATGCAACAATCTTTAAATCCACAGATCTGATGCTATTTGTTTACAGTAGAGAGTGTGTTGTATTATTTGTCAGTATGCTTCCCCATATAAAAAAATTGTAAACAAACTTATCTAAACTAATCCATGTAACAAACAAGGTGCTAATTTTGTCAACAATGTCGGATTTCTTGCACAGACCGGTCGTTTTGCTTCATAACACCTCAACATATCATCAGAAGCCATGGCTATTCAATTTAACTCAATTCTTCTTTATTTCTATAGCACTTTTACAATGTAGATTGTGTCAAAGCAGCTTAACATAGAAGTGCTAGTAATTTTAATAATAATATTGTGTTTTTCTTTCCAGTATTTATAATTTAATACTATTAATAGTATTTATTACTTTTTCTTGGTGGTTATTTTGTGAATTTGAAGAAGAGACAAACCAGGAGGATTTTTTGGGTATATCTTCAAATTCATTGAAAAAATCTCTCAACTACTGCAGCTGACATTCAGTTAAATACACAATTTAATGAGCAGTGCTTATTAGCAGAAACAGAAACTCCCATTACAACAAAAATATATTTGTCTGGGCTTTGCCTGAAAGTATCACATGGCATTTGTTAGACAAAATACAGAGCTGTGTCTGGAACTGACTATATGCATTACTTTGAAGACATGATAATGTATTTCACACATAGGTAGTCAGACCTGATGTGCCTAGAACTTATAATTTGCATTACTTTGGAGAAACGATACGATACATCTCTTACACAGAAAACAAACAGCCAATACTGCTGCAAAATCTATGTTCACCATTAGTATAATGGTTAAACAATGCATTTGCATTAATAATCTACACGTTTTACTTATATTTGCAGATATTGTCTGTTTTTATTCCTTTTTCTGTAATTTATTTTTCATTTGCTGATTATTTTATTAATTTGATGACGTTGATATATTACGCCTGTTTCACACCGCAAGTGCAAGCAGAGCGTGAGCAGCATGTGCACAGCGTGTATGGAGAGCAGAAGCAGCGTGCAGGCGTTTGCTTTTCACACCGTCTGCGTCTGCGTCTCTATAGTTATACAATATAGTTATGATATTTATACATGATCAAACTAGTATGCACCCAACTAAGAAAAATTAATACTAATATTTTTTTTAATTTGGTTTTGTAGTTCAGGCCCAAATAAATATTTGTTGCCGTTTTTAATCGTTTAAGTTCATTTGATTGAATATATAAAAATGAGTGGATATTATCGATGCATTTATTGGGTAAAATTTTGGGCAATTTTTTTTAATGCCATTCAAAGTGTTTTTGGTCATTATCAATGCACTGTCACTTTGAGTATGAGCAGTGTGGCAAAAATAGACCCAGCAAATGAAACTATCGCGGAATTCCTGCTTCAGCGACGCTCACGCCTCTGCATGCAGTATGAAAGCTCTAATCTGTTAACATGTATGTCGAAAAAAACCTAGTATGCCTTACCCGTCAGTGGGTGCACATGGCTCCTGAATAGCATAAAAGCATGAGAATTAGTGGCTGTCTTTTTTTACTTTAAGCCGTTGAAAAGAAACCGTGTATAACAGTGTCATAATAAATAAAATTATTGTTAAAATTTAAATTATGTTTTGTTTGTCGCATATAGTTAACTATATACATGATGGGGCAAATGGTGTGTTTCAATCTGGCTACCACCGCAAGTATACAGTTAAAGTCAGAATTAATAGCCCCCTTTGAATTTTTTTTTTCTTTTGTAAAAATTTCCCAAATGATGTTTAACCATTTGGTCCAAGAAATTTTCACAGTATGTCTAATGTTTTTTTTCTGGGGAAAGTCTTATTTGTTTTATTTTGGCTAGAATAAAAGCAGTTTTAAGGTCAAAATTATTAGCCCCTTTAAGCTATATATTTTTTGATAGTCTACAGAACAAACTATCATTATACAATAACTTGCCTAATTACCCTAACCTGCCTAGTAAACCTAGTTAAGCCTTTAAATGTCACTTTAAGCTGTATAGAAGTGTCTTCAAAAATATGTAGTCAAATATTATTTACTGTCATCATGGCAAAGATAAAATAAATCAGTCATTGGAAATCAGTTATTAAAACTATTATGTTTAGAAATGTGTTGAGAAAATCTTTCTGTTAAACAGAAATTGGGGGAAAAAATAAATGGGGTGGGGGGCTAATAATTCAGGGGGGCCAATAAATCTGACATTAACTGTATTTCAAAACTGTGGGAAGCACTGAATTTTATATTTACGACATTTTCATTTTGTTAAAAATAATGTTCCTCATAAAAATATTGGGAGATGTGATTAAAACTGACATTACATTATTAAAATCTGATGAGTGTAATAATTGTTTAAAATGGCTTTTCTTAACTTTATTGTGAACACTCTTATTTGTCAGGCACTGATCATTATGCTCTACATGCTCTACAAGTGTGTTTGCTCTACTGTGCAGGTTCAGAGATGTGGCAGCCATGTGGACGGACCCTTCAACCATGACCACCTCCTGAAGTCACATGCTCTATTTATCGAAGATGTTCTGCTCTCTCTTTGAACTCTATTTGGGCTTCATTAATTCTCTTAAAACCTGGAATATATTCTGAAGTTTGTTTCTCAGGATTACTGAATCGCATTTAGTCAAATTAAATCTGATTAAAATCATTCATTTCATCAAAAAACAGCAAACAAAACAAACAAATCTCTGTGCATTTATTGTATTTATTGTCTGCATTGAAAGTATTCTAATAAGCATTATTTAGGCAGTTTTGGAATCGTGTCTGTGTTCAACAATATAATGCATCGTCTTCTTAATTAAATATAGTTTAGAGTTATAGCACAGAAACTTAGCATGCTGAATGTCTAGCGGTTATTACTCTTATTTATTTAAAACTAATTGTTTTATTCATATTATACAGTATATTCAAATGTATTTAAGTTATCATACATGTAATGTGAGCAATAAATTGTGTGAAAATATGCTTCATTTTAAATTTCTAAGTGGCAAAACAGGCAGTCATAAATGTTGTGATTTTGAGAAAACAAAATTTTAAATACACTGTAAAAAGCAATTAGTTGACAATAAAAGGTAAGTTAAGTCAACTTAATAGTTTCTCATATTTTTAATTAAAGTCAATTGGTCACTTTAAAGGCAGCGGTGTTGATCACTTTCATTAAAGTAACTAATCGCTTTTTATAGGAAACAAAATTATGTTTTAGGTTTGAAGGTGACATTTATTCTTGATTTATACTTTATAACACAGTTTGTTTCATACAGCGCATGATATTCTTTGGTCTGAAAATAGTTGTTGATTACAAACCAGATGATAGTCAGTGTTTAATGATTTATTTCAGCTTTCAGAGGGCCTGATTGTTTAATCTTTGACGTTTTTACTTGGCTCAACATTGATGTTGACTGTGCTTCAAGTAATTGTAATAGTTTATAAAGCAATGTACTTTGTTTACATCTTTGTTTATTACCGTGATGTGCTGCAGTGACTTGGATAACTGAAAGTGTGGCGGTGTCACATTCGTCCAGACATACTTAAGAAAGATTCATTTAATCATTTAAGAACTGACCCTTTTGGGCAACGCAATTGTGATTAAAGTAAAGCGGCAAGTAACAGAAGCTGATTTGAATGTAATGTTGTGACTTTTTAACAGGTCATTTGCTGTTAAGCTTGTCAAATGTACACCCAGTTGAAACAAACAGCATCAATAAATATACTCAAGTTCTTTTTTTCCAAACTTCATTTCAATAGATAGTGACTACATTGTGAATTCTATTGTATATCTGCTGTATTTGCTCAATGTTACAGTTCTCTGTTCAGAATGTTTATTATTTATATCACAGAAATGGGATTCATTCAAACGTAATGTATTATGTATGGATTTCCGTGTTGACTGCTATGTAAGCTTTTATGTGATGAATAATTTGACATAAAATCACATTTTTTTATTGAGATCTCATTTTCACTTCATTGCAAGGGTACTTATGAAGGTAAAACAATTTATATGTATTTGTTTCTGTCATTTCTATTTCTAAAGACAGTTAATTGTGCTCCAGTGACTTATAATTGTAGACTCATGCCCATATTCTGAGTCTGAAATATTGTTATTCTGAATGTCTTAACACCCTTGGCAGTCTTTATACAGTGTAACATCATATAAGAGGTTATGTCACCATATACAAAATAGATTATGCGTTTTGCAAAGATAATCTTTTATTTTAGGTCTAAGAAAACATGAACTGACTACAATCTTTAAGTTATGATTGCTGCTGAATGATGCATTGTATGACTTCATTTCATGATTTTTTTCTTTCAATAAAGTCTCTTGGTCTCACGTAGGTTTTGTTTGTTTTCTGTGCCAGTGATTTAGATTTTAATATGTATGGAATTGTATTTATACTTGGATAATTTAGCTGATCTCTTATTTACTTAGCATCACTGCAGAATCACAGACTTACTCTTTGACTCACACTGTAACACTGTAAACACTAATAAGTTGAGACTGCTCAAATGATTTGAGGAAAGTGATTCCCTCAGTTCATTTGAGTTATGGGAAATCTAAAACTCAGTTAATTGACCAAATGTGGTCTCTTCATTGAATTAACTTAAATGATTAAGTACAGATAACTTAAAATGGCTAATAGTGACTAAATAATAATGACTAAACTTCCAAAATTTTCAGCTTACTTTACTTAGTTAATCCCAGGGCCGTTTATATCCAAGTTGATATTTAGCCGCACCATGTTGGAGTTTCGTAACATCTCATTTTTTACGAGGTGGGTCGTTAGCCCAATACTCAACCGCCAACCTGGAGGAAAAGGACATACACTATAGACAATTTAGCTTTCCAAATTCACCTATAGCGCATGTCTTAGCACTTGTGGGGGAAACTGAAGCACCTGGACGAAATCCTTATGAATGTCATTTTCTTTCATATTTTGCAGGATAAGGGTCTAACAAATACAAATTTACCTTAATTAGTACATCTGTGCATTTGTGTCCCCCCACCCCCAATAATGGATCAGTCCAGCAGTTAAATCAGATGAAAATTTCGTTTTAAAAAAACGAAATATTTTTAGTTGTGAACTCATTTTAAGCAAACAAATCTTTTAAAATGTTGAGATTGTGTTAAGATAAAAATATAGAAAGCAAGACTGAATGATATAAGATAAAGACAGCTAAATAAATAAATACAAATATAAAAAGTGCTTATTACTGTCGGACTTCTGGGTCCCATGACTCGAATCGTTTAGGGCCCCCAGATCGCTAAATCCAGCCCTACATATAATAAACATTCATCATAATCACAGTACAAAGTGTACAGTAAACAATGTTATTAACACTATAAGCTTTATTTGTTACAGTAAATATAAAATTATTAGGGGTCTCTGTGTGTTTCATTAGAGAAACTGTTGAAATTGTGATTCTCTGTGCTGAACATTGCCCCCTTGTGTTGTCTATGATCATCACCACTTACTGAAGAGAGATGTGACCAATGACTGTATAAAATAGACGTGACCCTGCACCACAAAATCACGCTTAAACTTTTTTCGTTTTTGAGCACATGCTCTTTAAAAGGATTGAGTTGTTGAAACTTTGTACTTTGACGTACAAATGAAAAAAACATAATGTTCATCTTAAAATCTCTTCAAAATAATTTTTTTCTAATCTGAAATTGAAGATCGTTCTAAAAAAAGTATTTAGAGCGCTATATTGGGATATTTTGCAGTTTGATGTATACACGTTGAAGAAAACACAGTAGTGTTCATTTTAAATTCTGCAACCCAGTACTGGGAAACACGCATACACTCACATTCACACACATACACTATGGCCAATTTAGTTTATTCAATTCACCTATCGCATGTCTTTAGACTGTGGGGGAAACCGGAGCACCCAGAGGAAACCCACATGAACACAGGGAAAACATGCAAACTTCACACAGAAATGCCATCTGGCCCAGCAGGAACTCAAACCAGCGACCTTCTTGCCATGAGGTGACAGAGCTAACCACTAAGCCGCCCTAAGTTTGAACATTTACATTTTAAAGTTTAAGCAGTAAAGACAAAAAACTGCTGTAATTGCATATAAAAAGTTTTATTGTTGATGATTTATTTAACAGTCTTTATAAAGCATGTAAATAACGTTTTTTTTATTTTGTATTAACTTTTGGATTACTCAAAGCTTTTTTAATTCTTTCTTATTTTTTATTATGTTTTTCCCGACTTTATTTACTCATTAACTCCAACCTCACCCTACAATATGATATTTAGTGACATGAGTATTGAATGTGTAGTTCATAAATGCATTGAGTTCTACATGTCTCCACCTACTGGACTTATTTAACATTTAAAACTTTGACAACCTTTTGTTTTTCTTATCTTCTCTCCTGATGCTGTCATAATTACTTATAGTATGACTACATATTTACTTTAAGTGGTCTAAAAACTGTACAATTGTCTACTCTAGACTAGCCTGTGTTGTGTGTGTGTGCATGTGTGTGTATGTCTTCAGCTAGTCCAGCTTCACACAGAGCCTCACAGATGCAGCAGAGGAAGCTCAGGATCAAGATCTGTTCTCCTCAGTTCCTCTGCTACTCCTGCTCTCCTTCTACAAATCATTGACAGCGTTTATCTACACTGAACCTGACGATGCAACCCTAGCCATGACTACTGGATTTAGATAAGTGTAATGTCACTGGCCACCTGTGCAGTGCAACCAGGGATGGCTCTCAAGATCATCTAAACTGGGCCGATCAGCCGGTGCTGCACTGAGACACCAGCGAATCAGCTGACGGCACTCTGTTACACACAACACTGTCTTCAGAAACACAAACCAACACACTTCTGCTCGCTTGCCACGCCATCTCTGTATGTGTCTGAATCTCTTACCTGTTGACAAGCTCCTGGGGAAGGTCAGTCTGCTTCTGGACGTGACCCTCCGTGCGCCTCTGAATGGGAAACAGTCACACAGGATGTTGTAGAGCGTCACTCCTACTGACCAGACTGTAGCTGGAGTCGCATTGTAGCGATGTCTGCAAAACCACTCAGGAGGAGCGTATGCAGGAGTGCCTGAGAGACATAAGAAGACCATAGACATCTACTCAAAATGCTCCAGTACAGACAAATTCCCTTTAGTTGATCAGCAGAAGTTCACAAACATCAACAGAACATTTCCTTCTGTAACTCAAACTCACCTGCAAAGTATTTGTACGCCGAGCGCTTCAGCAGATCTCCACAGCCAAAGTCCAGCAGCTTGATGTCCTGGGACTCTGTGGAGATCAGCAGGTTCTCTGGCTTGATGTCCCGGTGCAGGACGCCACGGCTCTCGCAGTGTTTTAGCGCCACGATCAGCTGCACCAGCACTTTCTTGGCCAGACGCTCGTCCAGACAGCCGTTCTCCTCACAGAAGCTCTGGAGATCTTGACAAGGAGCCGGTCTCTCCAGGATCAGGATGTAGCGTCTGGGATGGTCAAACCAGTCCAGCAGCTGCAGGACACTGGGGCAGGCAGGAGCTGACGTGACGCGGGTCATCAATGCCACCTCCAGCGGCAGCCGACCCTGACCGTCCTGCAGGACAAACTCTCCATTATATCCAGAACTGAATCAAACATGGCAAACACAACAGATTCACATCAAAACATACAACTTTCAGTCGCTCGGGGGTCTGGTCCTTCGACACGTACTTGATGGCCACCTGCAGACAGAAAAAGCAGAGTAAATCACACCTGCCTGATTGTGACACATGACATTTACTGACAGCAACATTTCTAAAGCATGTCTGAATGAAGGAGAAAAGAAAATCTCTTACTGGCAGTCCATCAGACCTGCGGATCCCAGCAAACACAGAGCCGAATCCACCTCGTCCAAGCAACGGGCCCTTCAGGTACAAGTCTGCAGCACAGAAGAGCACAAGAAATGAAGAAAAAAGAAAAAGAGATAACATGCTTCATTCTCTTCAATGACAAATAATTTCCTAACTGAGCCATAAGATCTAGACGATGAGCTGTGCTGACCTCTGCGAGAGCGTTTGGCTGGTCTGCCGGACGAGGTGGATGGCGTTTGCTGGCTGCTGCTCTGCCTTTTCCTTTTCCTCTTGCTGTTCCTCTGGTCTGTGGATGCAGAATCAGCCAAATGTGAAGGCAGAGGAGCCAAATAACCAGGAAGCTCAGTGGTGCCATCCTGTGTAGCAGCACTCCTGGGTCTGGAGCGGCTTGAGGCTAAAATATAAATCACACACAGCAAACACTTTTAATGGGCATTTTTGTCACACTAACAATTAAGATATACAGTTGTTATTGAGCAACTCTGTAGTTTTCCATCATTTTAATTATTTTAAAGAATAAAAAAACATATATCAAAACATTTTTAATAAATCGTTTTGTTAACTTTTGTAATCTTTTTCATATTAGTCAAACATCGTACAGCATCATACAGTGATATACAATGACAAACAAATGAAATATTAATAACACTCACCTACTCTTTCTTCACCCATGTGGGACATGGACAATCACCAACCTGCAATAAAACAGACAAATACAGACAAATACGAAAATAAATGTGAAACAAAGTAAAGGAAAAGAAAAAGAAGAACAAAACGAAATGAAAAAAGAAAAAAAAATGTGTTTAAAAAATAACCAGAAAAAAAGAACTAAAAAAAGATTATCAAAGAAATTGTGCTCTTTAAAATAAGTCCTCTTCTCTCAGAAATCCTCCAACAGCTTCAGAAATCTCAGGATTCGCACAGAAATGTTCTGCAAAGTCGCCTCGTCTCTCAACCAACAAATTGCGATGGGTTTGACTGTTTTTATATGCAGTCGGAATTCATATCATAACACGCGTTGGTATAGCAACTAAAACTGTAATAAGCTTGACATTGAGTGCCTGACATCTTTTTAATTTTTAATATTAGAATTCATGGAATTGTTCGATTTCCTAAATCTTAATTATTAAACATTAATTAATCATAAAAATTAATTAATCATCATAGCCGGTATACTAGAAGTGGAGTAAAATCGTTCACTTCATAGGGCACAAACCTAATGGAGTGCACCTATATTTATTTTTTCTGTTTAAGATGCGTAAAAAAGTCAAAAGGGGAGATAAAACAGACTTGTTCTTATTAAAAGCTCTTGTTATAAAATTAAATAACTATCGTTTTCAATAGGCCAATCAGCTTTCAGCAATACTTCATTGCGTCATCACCTTTAACAGTAGAAGAGTAATCTTTACATTTATCAAAAATCGTACAAAAATTCAAGAATTAATTTTTTAATAAACAATACTAAACAAACGAGCTCTTCTATAAATAAAACTTACCATAACGAAGAAGTGGACGACGACGATATTAGTCTCCATTCACGAGATTTACAGGGACCATGAACTGCTTTCAGAAAAATGATTGGATTATTTTCTGAGGAACACATTTGTAGGTTTTTATTCTAACGTTACTCTAAATTTTATATTATTACCAAGCTAAAGCAGGGCATAAGAAAGGTCATGTGACTGACGTCCCTGACGTCACTCCTCGCGTAATAAATGTATGGCCAAAGCAAAATTAAGGTATTTAAATAATTTATATTTTTAAATAAAATAACTTGTATAATAATAAAAACAACAACAATATAAAATTAAATAAGCTTTTTGTATTTCATTTGTGATCATGGTGATCTGGTGTTGATTGATCGCGTCTGTTATTTCATTGTAAATAGTAATTAAACTCCAAGAATATATTAATGCGAATGCACATTGATTTGTTATGCCAAAGAGCATAGAATCACTCTAAGCTTATTCTAAGTCATTCTAAGCTCTTTGGTTATGCTGAAATCCGGGGGACAGCTGTTCAAGTGAGCGATTCTTTATTTTAGTTGATAGCTCTATCAGTGTATGGCGATGACGCAGTACTAACGAAAGTTGATTGGCCTCTGAAAATTCGTTTTTTAATACTTTAAAAATTTTTTAACAAGAACTTTTAATTAAAACTATTCGGATTTATACCCCATTTTGTCTATTTGTTTATTACAATTGTAGTTGCTATAGCAACGCGTGTTATGATATGAATTCCAACTGCATATAAAAACAGTCAAACCCATCGCAATTTGTTGGTTGAGAGACGAGGCGACTTTGCAGAACATTTCTGTGCGAATCCTGAGATTTCTGAAGCTGTTGGAGGATTTCTGAGAGAAGAGGACTTATTTTAAAGAGCACAATTTCTTTGATAATCTTCTTTTAGTTCTTTTTTTCTGGTTATTTTTTAAACACATTTTTTCGTTCTTTTTTCATTTCGTTTTGTTCTTCTTTTTCTTTTTCTTTACTTTGTTTCACATTTATTTTCATATTTGTCTGTATTTGTCTGTTTTATTGCAGGTTGGTGATTGTCCATGTCCCACATGGGTGAAGAAAGAGTAGGTGAGTGTTATTAATATTTCATTTGTTTGTCATTGTATATCACTGTATGATGCTGTACGATGTTTGACTAATATGAAAAAGATTACAAAAGTTAACAAAACGATTTATTAAAAATGTTTTGATATATGTTTTTTTATTCTTTAAAATAATTAAAATGATGGAAAACTACAGAGTTGCTCAATAACAACTGTATGTCTCAATTGTTAGTGTGACAAAAATGCCCATTAAAAGTGTTTGCTGTGTGTGATTTATATTTTAGCCTCAAGCCGCTCCAGACCCAGGAGTGCTGCTACACAGGATGGCACCACTGAGCTTCCTGGTTATTTGGCTCCTCTGCCTTCACATTTGGCTGATTCTGCATCCACAGACCAGAGGAACAGCAAGAGGAAAAGGAAAAGGCAGAGCAGCAGCCAGCAAACGCCATCCACCTCGTCCGGCAGACCAGCCAAACGCTCTCGCAGAGGTCAGCACAGCTCATCGTCTAGATCTTATGGCTCAGTTAGGAAATTATTTGTCATTGAAGAGAACGAAGCATGTTATCTCTTTTTCTTTTTTCTTCATTTCTTGTGCTCTTCTGTGCTGCAGACTTGTACCTGAAGGGCCCGTTGCTTGGACGAGGTGGATTCGGCTCTGTGTTTGCTGGGATCCGCAGGTCTGATGGACTGCCAGTAAGAGATTTTCTTTTCTCCTTCATTCAGACATGCTTTAGAAATGTTGCTGTCAGTAAATGTCATGTGTCACAATCAGGCAGGTGTGATTTACTCTGCTTTTTCTGTCTGCAGGTGGCCATCAAGTACGTGTCGAAGGACCAGACCCCCGAGCGACTGAAAGTTGTATGTTTTGATGTGAATCTGTTGTGTTTGCCATGTTTGATTCAGTTCTGGATATAATGGAGAGTTTGTCCTGCAGGACGGTCAGGGTCGGCTGCCGCTGGAGGTAGCATTGATGACCCGCGTCACGTCAGCTCCTGCCTGCCCCAGTGTCCTGCAGCTGCTGGACTGGTTTGACCATCCCAGACGCTACATCCTGATCCTGGAGAGACCGGCTCCTTGTCAAGATCTCCAGAGCTTCTGTGAGGAGAACGGCTGTCTGGACGAGCGTCTGGCCAAGAAAGTGCTGGTGCAGCTGATCGTGGCGCTAAAACACTGCGAGAGCGGTGGCGTCCTGCACCGGGACATCAAGCCAGAGAACCTGCTGATCTCCACAGAGTCCCAGGACATCAAGCTGCTGGACTTTGGCTGTGGAGATCTGCTGAAGCGCTCGGCGTACAAATACTTTGCAGGTGAGTTTGAGTTACAGAAGGAAATGTTCTGTTGATGTTTGTAAACTTCTGCTGATCAACTAAAAGGAATTTGTCTGTACTGGAGCATTTTGAGTAGATGTCTATGGTCTTCTTATGTCTCTCAGGCACTCCTGCATACGCTCCTCCTGAGTGGTTTTGCAGACATCGCTACAATGCGACTCCAGCTACAGTCTGGTCAGTAGGAGTGACGCTCTACAACATCTTGTGTGACTGTTCCCCATTCAGAGGTGCACGGAGGGTCACGTCCAGAAGCAGACTGACCTTCCCCAGGAGCTTGTCAACAGGTAAGAGATTCAGACACATACAGAGATGGCGTGGCAAGCGAGCAGAAGTGTGTTGTTGTGTGTTTCTGAAGACAGTGTTGTGTGTAACAGAGTGCCGTCAGCTGATTCGCTGGTGTCTCAGTGCAGCACCGGCTGATCGGCCCAGTTTAGATGATCTTGAGAGCCATCCCTGGTTGCAATGCACAGGTGGCCAGTGACATTACACTTATCTGAATCCAGTAGTCATGGCTTGGGTTGCATCGTCAGGTCCAGTGTAGATAAACGCTGTCACTGATTTGTAGAAGGAGAGCAGGAGTGGCAGAGGAACTGAGGAGAACAGATCCTGATCCTGAGCTTCCTCTGCTGCGTCTGTGAGGCTCTGTGTGAAGCTGGACTAGCTGAAGACACACACACATGCACACACACACACACACACACACACACACACAAACACACCAGCTCAGACTGCAAACTACTATAATGTGTTTTTAAAATGAGAACACGCAATGGAACAAATGCATATTATAAATAAGTAAAACAAGCCTAGAGTAATCTAAATGTTTTGCATAATTAAAAAAAAAGGTTATTTACATTCTGTCCAAGACTGTTTTCAAAGAAAATGAACAATAAAATAGATTTTATACCCAATTACCCAAAAACTGTGTGTTTACTGTTTTAATTAAAATATAAATCCTAAACTTTCCTTTCATGTCCAGTAAATTATATGTTTAAAGTCCACATGAACCAGAAGTTGCGACAGTTTTTTTTTTGTATTGTGACGCAGAGAAACTGAATATGAAATGACGTGGCTTTTTTTCTACTATGAGCTGATTGGATGTAGTAAAGTAGATATTTCATTCAGAAAGATTGAGAAAAGTGTTTGATGAAAGTTAATACAACCTAACAGACTCCCCCTCCTCACTATTTCTGTTTAGTGTCAAAACTGACAGTTGGAGCAGCTTATAGATAACTTTAAAATTAGCATGTTTATAATAACACCTAAAAAAATCATTTTAATTTCACAGGGAATATAAAAGTATTTACATTTTTTAAAAAGAAAATGGCTAATCCTGTGCTAGGCTTTTTATTTTTTATTCCTAGGCTGGGGTCATTTAGAGACAATCTCTGCATTCAAACTGCTTTTAGTAAATTCAAACAAGGAAGCACCACAGAAGTCAGAGAAAAGTCCTGAATGTTTTCCTCTCTTAAGACTGAAGAAATAAATAAATAAACATCCTGGATAACTAAGTGGTGCAAAGTTATCTGTGGTTTTTATTCTGGAAGTGAACTAATCTTTTAAAAAACGAAAAGTCATTTAATTTAATTAACTTATAAATTAAGTTGTTGTTTTTTCAACAAATTTCTCACTGCTATAATAGCCACACTTTTATTATTTTAAAAACACCTCTTTCGGTGCATTATCCCAATTGCTCAGAACAAGCTGTGTATGATGTATGTTTCTGCAGTTTTCTATTACACTACAACATTCTTTGGAACAATATTTGCAATGAAGAAATGCCACTACTGCTAATAATAATAATAATAGAGGTTCAACAGTTTACTGATGCTGCGCTGCTATTTTTTAACACTCCTGCATATATATAGTATTGACAAATTTATTGTGTTAAATTATAAACAACATAAACATATGTTGTTTAATGAATGCAATTAAATTTTCTTTAAATATCATCTGTTCTGAGCACTAGTCAAAATGTAAGAATTTGCAACAAATTAATTTTGGTAGGCCTTTATTACCCATGAAAAATATTCTTACCCCATTTTAAAATTGCCACCATTGACAACAAAGATGACATCTAAGTATTTAACATACAGTAAAAGACAACACAAATACAAACGGTAAAGTAAGTATAAAACTACTCTTAATTATTACTTTTTTATAGAGGGTAAAATTGTTCTTGTAAATACCATCCAACAGATATTTAAAATAGTCAAGAACTTTATCTGCTTTGTAGCTAAGAGCTGTAGGTTTCACTTTTATCCGTGTGCCTCAAAGCTCGACACTACAGCTTGGTAAAACAATGCTTGTTAGCACAAAGTATTGCCTGAATTCTGTAATTACTTTGACATGCTCATACACAGCCGCACTGCTCTGTGTTTACATGTTCTTTATTTTATTCATTCTTTATTTAAAACTCTCACTTTCAACCATCAAACTCTATGGCATAGGTCTCAAACTCAACTCCTGGAGTGCCGCAGCTCTTCACAGTTTTACTCCAAACCTAATCAGACACACCTGATCCAACTAATCAAGTGGTCAAGACTACTCTGTAACACCTTCATTAGTTGGATCAGGTGTGTTTGAATATTATTTTTTTCATTTTGGCTATAATAAGAGCAGCTTTAAATTTTTTAAGAACCATTTAAGGTCAAAATTATTAGCCCATTTAAGCTGTATTTTTTCGATAGTCTAAAGAACAAACCATAATTTTACAATAACCTGCCTAATTACCCTAACTTGCCTCGTTAACCTTATTAACCCAGTTAAGCATTTAAATGTCACTTTAAGCTGTATAAAGTGTCTTGGAAAATATCTAGTAAAATATTATTTACTGTCATCATGACAAAGATAAAGTAAATCAGTTATTAGAAATGAGTTATTAAAACTATTATGTTTAGAATGTGTTGAAAAAAATCTTCTCTCCGTTAAACAGAAATTGGGTAAAAATAATTCAGGGGATAATTGGGGATAATAATTCAGGGGGGCTAATAATTCTGACTTCAACTGTATAAGTACACCCCTCACAAATCTATATTTTAAATTAATATTTTACAATATTACATTTCTGCATATACATTAGATTAGTCACTGCTGAAGCCAAATCTGGATCTTATCTAACAAAATAACTTACAATAATGGTCCAAAAACCAGTACACCTAAATTTATTTGTTATAGAAAAATATTAAATACAAATTTTAAAAAGAGGAAAATCAAGAGAAGCAAAAAATTTTAAAAAATTGTTGAAAATTTGTAGGTTGTAACTTTTTTTTGCAATATTTTGCTTGAATTTAATTTAATTTCTAAATATGTTGGTGACTAAAATATTATATATATCTGCTCAATACATCTGTTTTGTTTAAATGCACCAAAATGCGTTGCCTATATTTACTGAGAAATGGATAAAAATATTCATTTTCAAAATGGGGTGTACTTGTATATGCTGAGCACTATATATATGTCAGACAAAAACAGTCGCTGACAATGGAATAAATGACCTTTTATACGTTCCTTTTAACCAATGGTATATGCAATGGTGTATTAGTATTATTCATACTTGAATTATAGTTATGTTTAAACATAGCACACACATATTATTTCATATTCTATTGGCTATTATTAATTTATCTTTTCAGATATAATGTATTATTTTATTCTATTGTATAGAACTTGTACTATCATAATAATGTGTGACTCATTACTTTTTATAAAATGTTTTTGTTAACTTTTATAAAACTGTAAGGAGAAAAAAAGGATCCCAGCACTATTTTTGATAATAGGGATATTTATTGATAATACATTTCTCTTTATATGAGAAAATATACATTACAAGTTTGAGTTTTCTTACTTCAAGGTAACTCATATAAGCGTTATTGTAATTTATAGCTAAGAAAACCGTTCAGTTGCGTCTGATAACCGGAAGAGGGCGGCCGCGTTGACCTATGGGAGCAACGGACCGAAGCGGACCATGAGGCGTCTAGCTATTAATAATATAATGATTTAGCCTATGTTTTAAGACACAAAGTTGTGACTTCATTGCTCACTGGTGGCTTAAACTGGATTATATTTACATTTTTTAGAGATACAGGTTAGATACATATTAATTTAGGATTTTGATGGGATGTAAACAAAAACAATGGTTCTAATGTATTTCCTGTATTACATAATTTGTAATTAGCTTGCAAGAATCCAAAAAGGTCCACATACTGACAAATAATGTTATGGAAGCCGTTTTAACATTAAGATATGAATAAAATGCCTCTTGTTGCAGTTATGAAATAGTTTGGCAACAAGCAGGAAATGTTCATAGGCCAATGACATGACCACATTGAAATGGCCTGAAAAATAAGACGTATATGCATGCAAAATAGAATATAAACATACAAAAGTTAGTCAAACTGAGAATCATAGTTACTTTTTTACATATACTCAAAAAATTACAGGGACCCAACACTTTAACAAAACCATTATTATTATTATTATTATTATTGTTGTTGTTGTTGTTGTTGTTGTTATTATTATTATTAATATTATTATTATTATTATTATTATTATATTCTACAGTGCTTCACGGAAATCACGCACTGCACGTTTAATCAAGCAGAATGCATATGGCGGCGCGGTGGCGTTGCTGTGGTTACCATAGTCAGTGGCGTTCTAAAAAAGAATGTGGTGGAAAAACCGTCGATGACGTTGAGAAACTAGTGTGAGCGGCATCAAGTGTCTGACCATCGCTGACATTAGCGGTATGTAAAGATCTTTCAAAAAGTATCATTTAAGGTTATTATATTTGGTTGTTTAGACGTACTTTTGGTGAAGGACACTAAAAGACTTTAGTATTTCTCTCTGTCATGTCGTTTCAGATTATTTTATTAGTTTTTCCACGTCTTCTGAGATAGATGAAGTAGATGAAACTTCCAAAGAATTGTATTAAGATTAATGAATGACTTGACATCTTTCTATTGTATTTTGCATATAGGAAGGGACCACATGGAGAAAAAGGAATTCCACATCTCGGAAAAGACTGGAAATTGATGGTCAGGAATTTCTTTAAAAAAACAAACAGACGGACGGTGCATCGATGGACGTCCTTTTTAGGATGAAAGGGATGTTGTTTGGTATAGATTCACCTTAAAAAGAATTTGCCTCTCCAAGGACCACCTACTCTTAAATAAAAATTTAATTAAGTTAATTAAAATTGTTGCCAATTGTAAAAAGTAAAAAATAAATAAATAAATAAATAAAATGCTGTATTAAGGGTAAAGTATTAGCATATAGGAGCCTACTGTATATTCATCAAAACCTGGAAATGTAGCTTGGACCTCATACATTTTTTTATCATCATTATTCATATTGTATATAAACCATGTTGCGTGTACATAGGATATATTTGTATGGGGGAGACCGGGGATAGTTGTACTTCTATTATATTTCTCCATATCTTTAAGATCTTGAGTTACAAGTGTCTGCTGTTAAATGGCATTTAAGTTATTTTTGCAGTGCAAACACAAAATGTGAACATTTTTAGTTTCAAACAGGAGGAGTGAAATGTTACAATTCAGCCCACAGTCTAACACACCCCGTGGTGAGATGTAAATTATGATTTCCACCGGGTGAGATGTAATATTATAAAATAAGAATTATGACAAAAAATAGATTTGAAAGCTTTTTATTTGACATTGAGCTTTCAGGATAATTCATGTGTCTCTGTGTTACAAAGCTGAATAAAATGTGCAAATGTGCATCAGCTTCAACAATTGAACACTATTTGTGTGTGCAGGCTTCATGAGCACACAGAGGTCAAACACTGAAATCAAACTACTTTTGACTTTCTTTTTCAGGAGCTATAGGAATACTGAAATTCATCATATAAATACAGTTTTAAATCTGCTTGGGGTTGGTGGTAACAATTCACTGATGTTACTAGCAAGTTACTAGCTTTTGTTCTTACAACTGACCCAGCGTTATGTTCTTCTTACAGCTAACAGCTAAAAAACTATCACCAACAATGTGGATTAAATATATCCACACACAGACACACAGATTACATGGGTTTAACTACAAATCAGGCATTGCTATCTCAAAAATAATGAATTATTGATCTTAGCTGTAATGTGGTGTTTCGCGTCTAATATCTGCTGTGTCTGTCTCTGGACTCACAGAGATTGTAAGTGTTACAACTATCCCCGGTCTCCCCCTTGTAATCTAAACATTACCTTGTATTTTAAGTATGTGACACAATTGCATATTTAAATTAGAGATGATTTGCTTACAGCGCGTCATTTACAGTATGTGTGTCAGAAAAGCCAGTGATTATAAATACACTGTTTGACTAATTTATACGTGATTTATCAATTCATACGTGCAGCATTTCCATGATTTGGTGGAATTGAGATCATATCTTAAGTAAACCGTGGAGTTTGCGTAAACTATGCACCAGACCACCATTTTCTGGCAGACTTGGGTAAGGGTCGTGGGTGCTCTGTCTGTGCACACAAAAACTAACTTTGATTTTTGCGTTTCTCCAAGCTTCAAACATGGTAAATTTGCTTGAGTCTGTTCTGCAGCCCACACCATTTGAATCACATCCAGATTCATTTAAATCTGAGGTAACAAACTAAACCAAAAGCCACACTGCTAGGCTATTTACAAAACAAATTACTTTAGGCTATATATCGAAAACACACATTGTTTTACCCGACTATAAACACACGTTAACACGTTTGTGATAATTATTTTACCATTCATGCAGCATTGTGAAATTCCTGAGTTTGCAGTAACTGAAATGCCAACAGGACTGGTCTGCAAAAGCAGACCACAGTTTTTTTGATTCTTAGCTTCTGATGACATGATCCACTAAACATACTAATCACAACAGTGTGATCATACAGTACAGGGAACAGCCAGTGCTGATCACATCGGTGTTCCTCCGCGTACCACACTTTGAGAACCACTATTATAGATAGATAGTTAGGCCTTGTCTTTGTCAGGTTTTTCCTTTTTTAGCTAATGGAGAGTAGGCAGAAGAGACTCACAAGAGCATCGGTGGACATTTATCTAAAAAATGCTGGAGAACAGGGTTCTGTTGGCGCTGTTTTTGTTTTTTTGCTGATTGAAGTGGAGCAGAAGAAGGAGACTCGCATGGGGAATGGTGGAGATATACTTGAGGACTTGGAGCTGTGGAAGCAGGTAGAACTGTTATAACAGATTAAACAATGGAGTTTCCAAAGAAATGTATTGAGATTAATTAAAGACCTGATATCTTTCTCTTTGACAGGTTGGCATGGAGCATGTTGAGGAACAGGGAAACACACCTCCGTAATGACAAGTGCATTGTAATAAATTAGGTACAGCCTTAAACTTTTAAGTTGAATCAGATGAACTTTATAAAACATTTTAAAATTATAAACTTTAATTTTTACAGAGTAAGTGTCACAGAAGGGACCGGATTCAGGTCAGTAATATAACAGGATGTCAGGTGAGTATTAGCAGGTGAGTATATTGATGCAGATTATAAGTCCATGAACATAAACTAGATATATGACTATGCAGGCTTGGAGACTGGAGACGGATACTATAGACGGCGAACAGGACGAAGACCAGACGAACCAGGAGACACCACACTAGGAGAGAGTGGAGATCACAGGAGATGCAAGTAAACCGATATCTAAGACTCAACACTGATAGTATATAGACCATTTCAATGTGGTGATATCACTGGCCCATGAACATTTCCTGCTTGTTGTCAAACTATTTTATAACTGTAAAAAGAGTCAATTCAGTCATAACTTAATGTTAGAACAGCTATCATCACATTTTTATTAATATGTGGAACTTTTTGGACTCTCAGAAGCTATGGAAATTTAAAATAAAAAACAGGAAATACGTCAGGACCATTGTTATTGTTTACATCCCTCAAAATGGTCTATAGGGATTTCAGACCTTTCTGTACAAGCAAATAGGCCAGACACTGAGTGAATGTTGATGATGTTGATGATTGTCAGGTGTGTGTCTAATTAGACTCAGTGAGGGTGCTCGTGGTGCTTCAGTGGGTGGAGAAACTGGTCTTACTGTGACAGTAAAGCTACAGTCACACTGGGATGTGTGTGTGCGAAATTCTGTCATACGGCGCTGTGAAAAGGGGCGGGATAAACAAGATGTTCAGACATTAAATAAAGCAAGCGATCGGTCCATGTTTTAAATTTCTGTCCAGAGAGGTCATGTTTTGATCCTCGATTGGTCTCACGCTGTCAAGTTGCGAGATTTCGCAGGTCAGCAGCGTTCAACATCCTTGAACTTTGTACCGCAGTGACATGGGAAACTTGACGCATGACCTTGCGTTTCCGGTCTGACGCATTCGCGTGCGTATGAATGGAAGTCTATGGGAGGAAAAGTCAAGTGTGACCGCAGCTTAAGTGATGGTCAGGTATTTCCTTCAAATAAAGATAGATACATTTTTTTGTTTGTTTGTATGCTTTATTTGTATATTGTTGTCTAATTTAACATTTACAAATTGTTATTTGTTTTATTGTCAGATAAATTGATCTTTTATAAATTATTTGTATGCTGTCAGCTTTAACGCATTGAATATTATTGCATGTCTATTGTCGGATAGATTGTCTGGCTGTTGTATTATTTATTTGTAGTTTATGCTGTGGGCCTGTTTAACATTTGTAGCTTTTGATTGTTATTTGTTTTATTTACAGTTTTACTAATTATTGTAACGCATTTATCTAAGTTTATAGATTGTCATCTGGTAGAGTATTTACTTATAGCTGTGAAATATTATTTGTTAGTGTTTGAACAGAACCAGACTGGAGACAATGGTAGATGAAACTTCCAAAGAATGGTATTAAGATTAATGAATGACTTGACATCTTTCTATTGTATTTTGTAGATCGGAAGGGACCACATGGAGAAAAAAGGAATCACACACTTCAGCAATGACTGAATGGTCAGGAATTTATTTTGAAAAAATCAGATGGACATGTGAATCTATGGATGTCCTTCCAAGATGAAGGAGTGCTGGTTGGTATAGATAGTACTTAGGCCTTGTCTGTGTCAGTTCTTTTTCAGGTAATGGACAGAGAGCAGGCAGAAGAGGGAGACTCACAAGAGCATCAGTGGACATTTATCTAAAAAATGCTGGAGAACAGCAGGTAGGGAGGGCTCTGTCAGTGCTGTCTATTCTGTAGTGTATATAGTGTAAGTAGTGCATTCACACTGAAATATTATTTTATTCTAAAAAGATTAGGTGCACTTTAAATTCCCGGATGATGCACTTATTTAACATTTAAAAAGAAGTGTGGACTGTTGGACACTTCACACACGGTAGCGTAGCAGAAGGTGTGAAGCTATAAGGAGCTTAAATTTGATTATTTTATTTTGGATTATGAAAGCAAAATTCTCCCAAAAGAGTGATTATGCTGCCTCCTGATGTTGAATGCAATTATACTCATGGCAGGTATTGTTTGATAGTTTAATCATTTGTTTCATTAATTTGGAAATCGTCAAACATTATCTGGAAAACGCTTTGAATTTGCGGTTAGTAAATAACCGTTAGTGTTCTATTTGGGATGACACTACATTCATATACCATGTTGTTGAGTGTGTAAGTGCATAAGTTCATAGTGTATAGCGTGCCATTTGGGACGCAGCTTTTGGTTTTTACAGATTGGAGTGGAGCAGAAGAAGGAGACTCACAAGGGAAATGATGGAGATATACTGGAAGACCTGGAGCTCAGGAAGCTGGGAGAACTGCTTGAACAGACTGAACAATGGAGTTAGGTTCCAAAGAAATGTATTGAGATAAATTAAAGACCTTATATCTTTCTCTTTGACAGGTTGGCATGGAGCATGTGGAGAAACAGCGAACCACACGTCAGTATTGACAAGTGCATCGTAATAAATTAGGTACAGCCTTACAGTTTAAAGTAGAATAAAATTAACTTTATAAAACATTTAAAATTATATATTTTCATTTTTACAGACTAAGTGATGGGGGGTATCTCCTTCATATAGATAGATAGATGTCTTGTCTGCAGCAGGTGTTTCTTTTTCAGGTAATGGACACACAACAGACAGAAGAATGAAACTCACAAGGACGGTGGAGTACAGCAAGCATGTAAATCTCTGTTAGTCCTGTCTTTGTCTTGTACAGATTGGAGTGCAGCATGTTGAGACAAATAGGAATCACACACCACAGCAATAACTGGAAACTGATGGTCAGGAGTATCCTTCAAAGGCAGAAGGATGGGTGCATGGATTGATGTTCTTCCAAAAGGAATGGGGTGGAGGTAGGCATAGACTGGTAGATAAATGTCTTGTCTGTGGCTGTTATTTACATTGTAGTTAATGAACACACAACAGGCAGAAGAGAGAGACTCACAAGCAGAATGGTGAATATTTATCTGAAGAACACTGGAGAACATTTGGTTTATTGCTGAAGATCTGCAAATACAGATATGTTAGTCTTGTTTTTTGTCTTTTGCAGATTACACTGAGGCATGTGGAGAAATGGGAATCACACCTCAGCATGACTGGAAACTGATGGTCTGGTTAGGTATTTTTTGGATTGATGGATGATGGATAGATTAAGAAGACTCTAAATGGATGGATGGCTGGTCAGATGGTAAATAGATGTCCTTCTAAGAAGAAGGGGGTGGAGGTGGGCATAGATTGGTAGATAGATGTCTTCTTTGTGGCAGTTATTTAAATTGTAGTTTATGAACACACAACAGGCAGAAAAGGGAGACTCACCAGGGGTGTCGCTAGACCCCATTTACGGGGGGCACGTGTACATAAATGGGGCTATGTAGTAAATAAAGCAACGTAGTTTAATCGAAAACAAACTGATGCATGTGTGCAGAAAACCGTACTTGTGCGCCTCACACATCCCTGCTTCTGCTCCTGGTGTGAATCCTGGTTGTTTAACACACACTGAAAAAAATATGCGCCACTCATACATTGTGAAACTGGCGTAACAGCCTTTAATGCAGTGGTGTCAGCACAGTTTTGCAAGTCGGTAAAACTAATATTTAAGTAATATGATGATGATCTTATTTTGTCTAAACATGGCTCCTGCAAGATGATTTTTTTTGTATGAAGCACAAAGGAGAGATAATTAATCAGGGAAGTTAGAATGAATAACATTATTTCTCGGCCATCAGAATCAGGTCTTAGACAACAGATAATTCTGTGGTTTGGTTGTTGAGATATACTGGAAAACCTAGAGCTCGGCAAACAGGTAGAACTGCTTGAACCGACTGATCAATATAGTTAGTTTCCAAAGAAATGGATTAAGATTAATAAAAGACCTGATATCTTTCTCTTTGGCAGATTGGCATGGAGCATGTGGAGGAACAGGGAAAAACACGTCAGTAATGACGTGCATCGTAATAAGTTGAATCAGATTAACTTCATAAAAGATTTAAAATTCTATATTTTAATTTTTACAGAGTGATAGTCGGGTATTTTCTTTAGATGGATGGATGAATAGTATTGAAGATGCAGGTAGAGCTCTATAGATGTTTTCTTTGTCTTTTACAGAGTGGAGAATCTAGGGAATCACATCTCAGCAATGATAAGAAACTGATGGTCAGGTATCACCTGTCACCGAAAGATGTCCAAGAGGAAGGGGGTGATGGTGGGCTTGAGCCGGGTTCAGACTACAGGAGTTTTAAAATCTTTGCCGATAATGAAATCTGGTTGCAGCACACACATGAGGAAAATCGTCAGCGAATTTATTAGCCTACCTCAAATCTTAAACGTGTGCACACTACAAGATATGGAAACCGAGGCACAGCATACAAGATATTATTAAGATCGTGACCGATGGAGCACATCACTCTCTTTATCAATAATTACCTTTTTTAATTCTACTAATATTAGACCAACTGTCACTACTGGCAAAACACTCATGCACTCAAAATACCTTAGGTTCCTGCTTGTGTAGCTGTTAGTGGCGGTTATAAAGTTAAATAAATTGTGACCAATACAAAATATGCTCAGACAAATGTCTAATAATAATAATAATAGGCTTATAATCTCTCCATCATGCAGCGATTTGCTGTACTTTCTAGTTCAAAAGCAAAATTGGTACCTGTTGCACTGCCTACATTGTGTGGAAAATTATAATAATTCACTGAATGCAGCATAAACCCTGGTGAGCATTTATCTCTCTGAAAAAAAAACAACCTATTGTAGCATATAGAACTGCTCTCTCGGTTTACGGGACTAGACGCAGGTGTAACACGGGGAGTGACACAGACAACTGAATTTTGGATCCACGTGCAGGTTTAATCAAAGTCAGGGAAGCAATGGTCAACACAGGTGCAAACAGATGTATAAAGGCAGTCCAGAATCGTAGTCAAAAGTATCAGGCGAGAGGTCGGAAGGCAGGTGGCAGACAGGGATAACTAGGTAAACAAGGCTAGGGAAAACACATGGAGAAAGACTAAGGAAACGCGTTGTAATGTCACTTTGCAGAAAACAAGACTCGGCAATGGAAGTGAGAGTGTGTGCTGTTTAAATAGCGTCTGTAATCAGTCTTTGACAATGCTCAGGTGGTGCGAATGTAATCAGGAGAGACTTGGAGCAGGTGTGAGTATGTGTGTGGCATGACTGAATATGTAGTCCATTAATGGCGGAATTGTAGTCCATGTATGTTTGTGTGTGAGATCCAACGATCTGGGAGTTATGATCGCTGGTGATCGTGACGGAGCCCCCCCTCTAAGGAGGGGCTTCTAGACACTCCTAATACTGTTCAGGTGGGAGGTGGAGCGGAGGCGGAACAGGGGGAGGGATGGAGGGCCAGGACCATGCAGCAGAGGCGTACCTGAAGCATGGGGCTGTGGAGGGCGGAGCTGCGGAGGGCCTGGAGCGTGGAGCTGCAGAGGGCCTGGGGCGTGGAGCTGCAGAGGGCCTGGGGATTGGAGCTCTAGAGGGCCTGGAGCATAGAGCTGCAGTGAACCTGGATCATGGAGCTGCAGAGGGCCTGGAGCCTTACTTTCAGCAGACATCGGCGGGTCATATGAACCTGGTGGATCACACGGCTTTGGCAGCTCTGTGAAGTCCTGCGGCCTTGGCAGCCATTCGTGGAACTCAGACTGCGGCTCTGGCCATTCGTGGGACTCAAGAGGTTCTGGCGGCGGCCATTCAGGAAGCTCAGGCGGCGGCGGCCATTCAGCAAGCTCAGGCGGCGGCCATTCAGCAAGCTCAGGCGGCGGCGGCCATTCAGCAAGCTCAGGCGGCGGCGGCCATTCAGCAAGCTCAGGCGGCGGCGGCCATTCAGCAAGCTCAGGCGGCGGCGGCCATTCAGCAAGCTCAGGCGGCGGCGGCCATTCAGCAAGCTCAGGCGGCGGCGGCCATTCAACAAGCTCAGGCGGCGGCGGCCATTCAGCAAGCTCAGGCAGCAGCAGCCATTCAGGAAGCTCAGGTGGCAGCGGCCATTCAGGAAGCTCAGGCGGCAGCAGTGACGACAGTGGCTCTAGCAGTACTGGCGGCAGTGGCTCTGCCAGCTCTGGCGGCAGTGGCTCTGACAGTACTTGCAGCAGTGGCTCTGGCAGCTCTGGTGGCGGCAGTGGCTCTGGCAGCTCTGGCGGTGACTGAGGATCTGGCAGCTATGAAGGACCAAGCAGCTGTGTAGATGACTGAGGATCTAGCAGTTCTGGAGGATCTGGCAGCTCTGGTAGTACTGGCGGCAGTGGCTCTGGCAGCGGTTCTGGCAGCTTTGGTGGCAGTGGCTCAGGCAGTGGCACTGGCAGTAGTGGCTCTGGCGATGGTCTTTCAGGAACTTCAACTATGGCAGGAACAAAGGCAGGAACAGACTCGGAACAGGAAGCCATCTTGTGAGCCGGAGGACTGGAAACGGCCATCTTGTGAGCCGGAGGACTGGAAGCGGCCATCTTGTGAGCTGGAGGACTGGAAGCGGCCATCTTGTGAGCTGGAGGATGTACCGTAGACTGGAGAGATGGTGATGCCAGCATTAATGTCTCGGTGGAGTGTACAGCAAGCCCTGTTGTCATCTGGTCATGCTGTACACTCCCCCCCCCCCCCATAAAAACATTTAGGAGTTTCCTCCACTTCGCCAACAGTGAAGGGGGATCCGCTGAGCCTTAGGGTTGTTTCCAGGGCTTCTTGAAGAGACCCTCGAGGACCAAATTCTCTCAGTAGAGTTTTTAATGGTTCATTTAATCCAAGATAGAATAAATGGATGAGGAAAAGTTCTGGTAGGTCTGAATTATTAACAATGTCCAAAAATGTATTGATATAGTCCTCGAGGGTGTTAGCTCATTGGTTGAGTTGACTGACCTGATCTGCTGGACCCATTGTGTGTGGCAGAGTCTTCTGTAACACGGGGAGTGACACAGACAACTGAATTTTGGATCAACGTGCAGGTTTAATCGAAGTCAGGGAAGCAATGGTCAACACAGGTGCAAACAGATGTATAAAGGCAGTCCAGAATCGTAGTCAAAAGTATCAGGCGAGAGGTCGGAAGGCAGGCGGCAGACAGGGATAACTAGGTAAACAAGGCTAGGGTAAACACACGGAGAAACAAGACTAAGGAAAGGCGTTGTAATGTCACTTTACAGAAAACATGACTCGGCAATGGAAGTGAGAGTGTTTGCTGTTTAAATAGGGTCTGTAATCAGTCTTTGGCAATGCTCAGGTGGTGCGAATGTAATCAGTAGAGACTTGGAGCAGGTGTGAGTATGTGTGTGGCATGACTGAATATGTAGTCCATTAATGGCGGAATTGTAGTCCATGTGTGTTTGTGTGTGAGATCCAGCGATCGGGGAGCTATGATCGCTGGTGATCGTGACAGCAGGCCTAATGATTTCTTTATACTGTACATACTGTACATAGCACTATTCTATCCCCTATCCTAAACAAAGCCCTCACAGAAAAGATATTTGTAATTTCTAAAAGCACATTTTAATGTTTAAGCATTTTGTTTTTTTGGAGATAACTGACATTGTAGTAGGCCTAGCTACCAGCTACATCTGGGTCATAAATATTCACGTACAGAATATTGTTAGTGGCTAATGAAAATTGATCATTTAAGCTTATAAAATAACCAATATTTATTTATTTTGTAAACCCTATTATCCCCAACTTTTTGATGTTTGGAGGCCATTGTCACAGCCACGAACGGAATAATTCGCTTTATTTATTACTTATTAATATTTTAGTAATATTTGACCAACTGCCACTGTAGGAAAACACTAATAGCTGGCACTCAAATCAGTTTGCGTAGCTGTTCACACAGTTAGCCTGTAAAAATAAATAAACATACGCAAAGTGAGTGTCAGTTACATTTTTGCTCTCACACACAAACATTTGTTTCATAAATGCATATAATATATAGCAAATAATAATAGGCAGATTGGAGTGGAGCAGAAGAAGGAGACTCACAAGTGTAAGAGGCTAAAGTATCATATGCATTTGTTTATATGACAAAACATGTCTTTTTGACTCAAGAAGGTCCATACTGACTCCAAAGGCAGATACTGATAAGATCAGGGCCTGGTATGTGGACTTTGGGGGTTTTACGATGTGGTCACATGTTGATTGATCAGTTTGAATGTCTCAGTATTTGGGCTTTAGTCACATGGTCAAGAAAGAGACAAAATAGGTGTAAAACTCTGCTCTGTCTCTTTTCCTAGCCTCTCTTTTCTGTCTCTGCGCTTTCCTGCTCTGCTGTTCTCCTCCTTTGGAGTCTTCTCTGACTCTACTGCAATCAGGCTAACTTCTGGGCCTGCTCTCTTTGTCTCTCCCTCCCCCTGTGTCTCTCCTTCTACCTCTGGTAACTTTATTTTAAATTAAGCTGGGTACAATTATTATCATATGTTTTTATCATTTCATATTTTAACATTTAAACAGTTATTTGTACTTAATTCAGTTGTAATCATGGAGAATTATTGTCATTTTCAAGTATTTGTGAATTACTTTTGATTTAACATCAACACTTAATTGCTCCATATTGCAATACAATAGAATCACATAATATCAACGCTCTCCCACATTTATAGCTATTTATTACTGATCTTATTTCCATTTTTTGGTATAAGATTGCAGAAGAATGGTTTGACTAGAATGTACAGTTTTTTTACCATCAATACTGATAACTTTTTAGTCTTTCGGCAGAACAACAGTTTGAATCACTGTGGTTTAAAAACCATTCTTACACAAGGGAACAGTGGAGATTTATCTGAAGAACACTGGAGAACAGTTTGTTTATTGCTGGAGTTCAGCCAGCATATAGAGCTTTGTTAGTCTTGTTTTTGTCTTGTATGTCAGATTACACTGGGGCATGTGGAGAAACAGGACTCATACCTCAGCAATGACTTGAAACTGATGGTCTGGTTAGGTATTTACTGAATGAATGACTGGATGAATGAATGAAAAATAGATGTCCTTACAAGAGGAAGGGGGTGGTATTGGGACACACAACAGGCAAAAGAAGGAAACTAACAAGAGCATTGGTGGAGATTTATCTGAAGAACGCTGGAGAAATTCTGGAGCTCAGCAAACATGTAGAGCTCTGTTAGTCCTGTCTTCGTCTTTTACAGTCTAGACTCTAGAGTGCAGCATGTGGAGTAAAAGATCACACACCTCAGCAATGACTGGAAACTGATGGCTAGAGGTTAGGTATTTCCTGAATGGATGAATGAATGAATTAAAAATAGATGTCCTTCCGAAAGGAAGGGGGTGGAGGTGGGCATAGATTGTTAGATGTCTTCTTTGTGGCTTTTATTTAAGATGTACACTGTTAACCATTGTTGTAGATTATACTGTAAATAACTCTAAAATAGCCAGTGTTTTGCTGTAATAAAAGGAAACCAAATTTTACTGTAAAACGAGTAGGATTTATATGAAATTGTGTCGTACTGTCAATAAATGACAGTAATTTACTGTAGTCATCACGTGAAAATAAATGCTAAATTACTGTTCAACAATTACTGATGCTTTATGTGGCTAATTATAGAGAGTTGCTTTTATTTTAAGACAGAAAACAATGGTTTAGGCATTAACACACACAGTCTGTCTTATTCTAAACACAAATGTGTTGTCCCTTTAAGGGAGCTGCAGGTGTTTGGTGTGTTTACTTTTAAGTGTGCTTCATTCTCTGTCTATCTGTTCAGATGCAGAGTATGGCGTATTTTAAGAATCTACAAAGTGTGTAAAGGAGTAAATGCGTACAAATATTTTTATATGTGTATTAAATCAAATTGCTGATATCTTGAACTTTGTACTTGAAAGCTACATTGTTAGCTAGTAAGCATCTCCTCACTACTTCTTACATTATTTTTATTTTATAAGTATATGTATTAATTGGACAACTCATCTTTATATACAGATTAATCACAGTTTAAAGCAATGTATTTGATGCTTTAGTACTTTTTGTATTCCCTGTTTTTAAAAAATTAGCATACTTCCAGCGCAGAAATGTAAAGCTCTGCCATCTTGGTTTCTATTTGTTTCTGCTGGGAGAAAATTTTCTCATTGAGTGCGGGATTCAACGTTAAATTGAATTCAAATTATTTTTTAAAAGTGAATTAATTAAACTAAAAAGTAACTTAAATATTACTTAATTTGTTAAAGTAATGGGTTACTTGTAACTTAGACCAACTTGTGTTACTTGTAATGCGTTACTCCCAACACTATACCATCGGTGTCAAACTCAGTTTCTGGAATTCCCACCCTACTTCAGCACACAAGTCCTAAATAAACTGCATGTGTTGTTCAGTAAATTAACCTCTTTGTTTTATTAAAAAGAAAATGTCTTCATATCTGCTGATTTGTTTAATTTTGTTAGACATTTTCTGTTGTATATTTGTTTGCTGCCAAAACAATAAAATACATTTGTCTGAAGAATTGTTTTGCTTTCTATTTTTAATGACAGTTAAGAATACTGCTTAATTTTAGTGAAACTACAATAACTATATATGATATACCATTAATGTGTATGCAGTAGCTATTATGCTGTGAGTATAGAACCACAGTACAGTAATTAACTGTAAGCAGTTTCCAGTTAGTTACCGCTACTGCTCTGTTTCAGTGACTAACACTGTTGTCAGTATTCCACCTGGTAAGGCCTATACATTTATCACAGTATTTATTCTTTGTTAACATAAGTTAATGTAAATTAAGTTTCATTGTTAATGGATATGAACTTACAGGGCATTAACTAATATTAACAATTTAATTTGAATAATGCATTAATAATAAAACTGCCAAGATCTCTTTTCAAAACCTCTTTTCAAAAATATATATAGATCAGTCAGTATCAAAGCCAAAACTGTAAACAAATAACTATTCACACTATTCAAAACAAAAACTAAAAAATCTTAAGATCACATTTCAAAAATGAGTACACCCAAATAGTACATGCCACTAGGGTCACCCATAGTGGACAGGTCTCACCTGATTCTGGACAGCAGAAAATTGGCCTGATGCCCAGACAGAAGATGTCCCCTGACACACACACAAGCACGCACACACACACACACATATAGAATAATAGAATAAATCTTGCAGACATTAAGAATAAAATGTTTATAGGTCAAATATTTATTAATTACCTTCATTTAAAGAATATTTTTAATGAAAAAACGTTTTCAATGTCTTGAAGTGAGTGAGTCTACTTTCACTAAAACACATGATTGAAATGAATGGAATATTTAATCAAACATGTAAAGCCCTGTGGAAAAATAAAATTAAGTGACCACTTAAAAGCTATTGGTTTTCCTGAATTTAATTAATGCAAATTATTGAGATTCCATGTTTAATGTTATAAAATTGACTTACCACAAAAGAAGATTTTAATTCATCATTGTGTTAAATGTAAAAAGAAGCAAGTACACACTTAGAAAAATAATCTACAGTAGAAAGAAATTCATACAGATTTAAATGGCACAAAAGTGTTTAAATGATGACAAATTAATTCCATGTGTGTGAATACAGTTTATTGTACTTCATTGCATTTTAATATGAAAAAAAAGAGATTTTTTAAAAATGAAAATAATTCTCAAAATAAGAATCTTAAAACTTCCAGCAGGTGGTAGTAAATACATACACATATTACATTTTATTCCACCTTACACCTGTTTTACAGTCTATGCCTTACACACACACACACACACACACACACACACACGCATTCTTGTATGACAGTGGTAGTGAGGACCGGGTAAATTAACCTATGAACTGAGGACCACCCTTTCTGACACAGCTACAAGTAGATGTTGACTGTATTTCAACACTAGGTGTCTCCAGGATTAGGGTTATCACCTCAGATTCTTTAAAAACACTAATAAAAGGAAAAAGTTTTTAACCTGCGGAGCGAGGACATTTTCTGTTGAGTTCATTCCTGATGGGGGCGCCATTGAGTTCATTCCAGGCGGAATTATATGAAGTATAATATTAATACATTATATGGATTATATGGTGTTTGTTAATGTTAATGTGGACAGCTCTCAGTCATTATTGAACTAAACACCAGCAGCAGAATAAATACTCAAATAATCTTTACAAACACATTCAATTTTATTGATTCACTAAGCATTTTTCTGATAAATCACCAAGAAGCTGCCTGAGAAATGCCAAAGAGGGCCGCAATATAATGTGTTATGTCCGTCCACGTTCGCTCCCTGAGAGCGGTTTCTTCAGTAAGACACTTCATGCAGGTGGCTTTACCTGGAACTCTGCGTTGCGCAATGAAGCTACTTAGATGTTTACTGACCGCCCTTCTCTCCTTATCCCTCCACGGGCGTTTGGTTATCGTGGTGGTCTTCACAACTGACAAGACAAAATGGATGGTATAACCATAAAAAACAGACCAAAGTGTAGCTTTCTTACATAGTTCTTGACTGTAAATGCAATTATATCCTTAAAAACCTTTTCCCCAAAGATGTTACCCCTGTATCAGAGCTAATCAATTAAAAGAGTAATGACATTAGGAATCAAATCTGCTTTGACCTATAGGAATAAATCATGATCCAAGAGTTCAGTATTGTACAGCACACTGAATCATGATACAAGGCCACCACTATCGGCCAAATATCAAATTCCTGGACTGTTCCCTGACCTAGACATGTACAGGTATTACATTAACTGCGTAAAGGAGGAGAGCACACTAATGCACACTATCCCCACGTGGAGAAGCAGGGCGAAAGGACGACGACTGACAATTTATCCAAAGATTGGAATTATTATTTTGGAAAAAGATGAGGGACTTCTGGTGGAAGATTCACTCTGTGTGACACGAGGACAAAAACTGGCAGAGAAACACAGGAACACGTCTAACGCGCTCAGTTTCACGACCACCATTCAGTGCAGTTCAGGGAGATAAAGGTAAGTTTACTGCTCATCTCCATCTTTAACATTAATTAAAATCCACCAGTTGAAGGACAGGATGTTAAAAAAGTTTAAAACTAGCTTGTGTCAGCGTAGTTTAATGTGTCACATATAATAACAAACCAAATATAATAATTTTGAAAAGATGCAGTGTGAAAGAATAATTTAGACTGTAAGCTGATGATGGACGCTGTCTGCCACACAGTGCAAATGAACTTGCTGCTTATAAAAGTCCACCTGGTTAAATTAGCAGAGCGTCTGGCTTGTTCAGAAAACAGACAGTAAGTTAGTATGTGTCAGTAATGCTCATTTAAAGAAGATGTTATCTGTATATTTGCCTATTTTCAGAGTTCATTATTACTATTGCACTGCAAGAAAGCTGCAAATAAAGAGGGAATTTCAGCTCAGCATCATCATCGTTTCTCGCAGCAGGACTGTTGTAGAACAAAATAATTATATATTTCTGGAATGTATATACATTTGTAGAATATTTAATCAAAGGATTAATGTCTGGTCTGTTTGTGCCATGCAGCAGTGCTGGATCATCAGCCCACAGTCTCAGAGGATTCAGCCACAGTCTTCACCTGCATCCATTTATTTGTGCTCAGATGTTTGAGGTACTGTTTGTTATTTAAATAATTAAAGTTGTTTCTGTGAGGTAAACACTGATGTTGGTTAAGCTCTTTTTAAAACAGTTTTATTATGGATTTTTGTTTTTTCAATTTTCTATTAAACTGAATATCATGATAATAATGTATACTGTGATAAAACCTGTCAATTAATAGCATCCTGGAAATGAGATACCGGACATGCCTACACTGACTACAAACTGAATTTGCATGGCCTATAATGGATGGATTCACCTATGTGAAGAAATATTTTAGCAAAAAAAAAAAGATGATATTTATTACAATAACTGCTATAATAATCATTAATTCATCAATTCTCACAATTGCTAGTTGCAAAGATTGAAGAAATGTACCGTTTGCTTTCCCCTTGGCCACTCTCTTCTTCTTGATCTGAGGTGAGGGTTTGGTCATGCTCACTTCGTGAGTTTGATCTGCAGCAGACAAACATCAGCGGTCAGAGAAAGCTCAAATACTCTACTGAAGCACTGATAATGACTAGGAGTCTTAAACAACAAGCTGATTCTTGCAAACTTTCTGTAGAATCACTAAACATTTTGACTCCAACATCTGAGGCCTTGTGTACACCTGATACCAAGATGCATTTTGATTGGTCAAAGTACTAGTATATAACACCACGTACAGGTGTGAACACAGTATAAAATGTGTTATTTAAAAACGCATTTGGTCAGAACAAAACTCTAGAACACTGTGGTTTAAATGAAGACAAGTGCAAAGTAAGAATTACTTTCTTTACCAGCACTGTATTATGTATATTATACAAACGTACATAATTATGCAAACAGAATTTTAAACTCGGGCTGTGCAATTTGGGGAGAATATCTCATTGCGTTTTTTTTTTTTTTTTTTGGCATATTGCGATTTCAATTTGATTTGCGGTTTAATTTTGTAGTCCAGCTTCAGCTCAATAATCTGTATCGTAGCTTCCTGAGTGTTAGGAAAAAAAACGAAAATATATTAATGCTACTCAAATATATATTGACGCTACTCAAATATATATTGACGCTACTCAAATATATATTGACGCTACTCGAATATATTGACGCTACTCAAATATATATTGACGCTACTCAACATATATTGACGCTACTCAGAATATATTGACGCTACTCAACATATATTGACATATATTGATGCTACTCAGAATATACTGACGCTACTCAACATATATTGACGCTACTCAGAATATTTTGACGCTACTCAGAATATTTTGACGCTACTCAACATATACTGACGCTACTCAACATATACTGACGCTACTCAACATATACTGACGCTACTCAACATATACTGACGCTACTCAACATATACTGACGCTACTCAACATATATTGACGCTACTCGACATATATTGACGCTACTCGACATATATTGACGCTACTCGACATATATTGACGCTACTCGACATATATTGACGCTACTCGACATATATTGACGCTACTCGACATATATTGACGCTACTCGACATATATTGACGCTACTCGACATATATTGACGCTACTCAACATATATTGACATATATTGACGCTACTCAACATATATTGACGCTACTCGACATATATTGACGCTACTCGACATATATTGACGCTAATCAACATATATTGACGCTACTCAACATATATTGACGCTACTCGACATATATTGACGCTACTCGACATATATTGACGCTAATCAACATATATTGACGCTACTCGACATATATTGACGCTACTCGACATATATTGACGCTAATCAACATATATTGACATATATTGACGCTACTCAGAATATATTGACGCTACTCAACATATATTGACATATATTGATGCTACTCAGAATATACTGACGCTACTCAACATATATTGACGCTACTCGACATATATTGACGCTACTCAACATATATTGACGCTACTCAACATATACTGACGCTACTCAGAATATATTGACGCTACTCAACATATACTGACGCTACTCGGAATATACTGACGCTACTCGACATATATTGACGCTACTCAACATATATTGACATATATTGACGCTACTCAGAATATACTGACGCTACTCAACATATATTGACATATATTGATGCTACTCAGAATATACTGACGCTACTCAACATATATTGACGCTACTCGACATATATTGACGCTACTCAACATATATTGACATATATTGATGCTACTCAGAATATACTGACGCTACTCAACATATATTGACGCTACTCAGAATATTTTGACGCTACTCAGAATATTTTGACGCTACTCAACATATACTGACGCTACTCAACATATACTGACGCTACTCAACATATATTGACGCTACTCAGAATATTTTGACGCTACTCGACATAGACACTACTCGACATATATTGACGCTACTCGACATATATTGACGCTACTCGACATATATTGACGCTAATCAACATATATTGACATATATTGACGCTACTCAGAATATATTGACGCTACTCAACATATATTGATGCTACTCAGAATATACTGACGCTACTCAGAATATACTGACGCTACTCAGAATATACTGACGCTACTCAGAATATTTTGACACTACTCGACATATATTGACGCTACTCGAAATATATTGATGCTACTTAAATATCACGATATTCAACGTACAGCTGTGGTACTACAAAATGGCTAAAATATGTGCGAGACGGAAGAGTGTATCTCCTGTCCAGCATTTGGATGAGGTTATTAAATCCCTCTTTGGTCACTGCATTAAAAGGCACCGTGTCTTTAGCGAGGTATGCGTTATGGCGTTAGTTATCTCCTGGGTAGGGTTGCAGCAGCTGTTCGTAAGTTAAAGTTTTCTTAAACTGAAAGGTAATGTCCACACTAATGTCCTTAGTAACTACTAGCAAGTTTGTAACTAAATTTGTTCTTACTTCGGTTGCAGCACATGATCTTAAAGCAAACCGTAGTTTTGTATCTATATATAACTGTCCTATGAAAATGAAATGATAAGTTAATGTCATCTCTTCTCTGACGTTATACATGAGGCGAGGCTGTTGTAAATATTTAGTTGGAACGTACTGTTAGTTCAGTTGTAGTATTTCCTCGTACTTGGCAACAATTCTGCGACAGCTCTTACACATTACCTGTTTTGTTCAGTGTCCTATTTTTCTTTGATATTAATTCGTCTATTAATGCTTCTGAAGTGGCAGATGCCATCATCCCACTCGTCCACGCTTTCTTGTTTGTTTGGTTGTGTGTGTGCGTGTTCCGCATAGTCTGGTTGGGCAGTACGAAAGTGTACTCACTCAATTGGCTAGTAAGACTGTCGTGCACAGACGGCAGTCACGCATTTGCTCTGGGTGGGGGAAATTAAATATGAATTCGATAATCGCAGCCTCTTGCGATTTAGCAAATCGCAACGTTTCAAATTGCGATTCAATTTCGATTAATCGCACAGCCCTATTTTAAACTGTATAAAGATTAACATTAGTATCAAAATCTTTAACCTATATTTTATTTTACCCATGCTTCTGTCCTAGAATTGCCTTAACACTCACTTGTACTCGATGTACGAAATCTGCTGGAATTCTTCTCCAGTTTCTAGAACAATACGGACCCCTGCTATTCAGGCAGCCATCTTTGAGTAGCGTTTGAGAAAGCCAATAGAAAGCAACGGTAAGCAAGAAGAGTTTGCTATTATTAGTAATTATTATTATTATAGAACTTTGCTATTATTAACATGACTGACTATAACATTGAAAACTTCCCTAAGCTTATTTGCCACATTTGTTTTGTAATATGTAATTCTCTTCTTTATCAAAACACTTGCTCTGCTCTCATGGAGTGAGATTTCTTTATGCAGGAAAGTAAAAAGAACAATAATAATAATATTGTTTGATATCTTTGTTGTTTGTAATAAATATCTGTCTTACAGATGATGACGACATTATAAGATTAAGACACACCTTCAGCACAAATTTGAAGCGGCAACAGGGTCTGGATCTCCTTATCATGCCTAAAAAAAAGCTAATCGTGCCTAATTAAGAGAAACACTGGCTCACCTTCAACCTCTGAAGCCTGGTCGTCACTGCAGTGGTCTGATGATATCTGAGGGGAGAAGTCATACACCGCTCTCCTCTTCTTCTTGATCTGAGGTGAGGGCTGTTTGGTCGGACTCACTCCATCAGTGCAACAGACCAACATCAGCACCTGTAAGGGATCCTCAAGTAGAGAGAGACTTTACTGTCATGAACACTGCTTCAGGGAGATGTTGTGACAGTAAACATGTTTAGTAATGTTTCATCTATTATTTTTCATTAATGGAAACAGAAATAGTTAAATTAGTTTAGAGGCTTTTCATCTTTAAACGCACTGCCCATAATGAATGTGAGAATAATTAGGTGTGTGTGTGCACTGCTGAAGTGAAAGCATCTCTGTAAAATCTTGAGTTGTACTGTTGATTAAATTCATGTTGTCAGAGTCATTACTGCTTGCTGAGTGAAAAAGAAACTGTGTGCCCATCTCAGATCTACCACAATACAAACATCAGCACAAACCATTAACTAAGATGAGTGTGTCAAATTCAGATCATACCTTCATCTGACTCCCCTTTTCTCTCTGCTCTTCCTCCTCCTCTTTGTCTCTGTGAGGCCGAGGTGGATGGAGGACTTTCACCTGTAAAAGATTTCTTTAAATTGGAGTTTCTTAAAAAGATGATTTTGAAACCAAAATTTGAGACCATGAGTCTGAAACCAAGCAAATCTTTGAGATGGCTGAACTCAGTCAATACTAAAGAGATCAAGGTTATACATTCACAGATTATTCTGTACATTGTGTAGAACGATTTTTACAATTAGACTAGAATGATTGATTAAACCAGAAACAGTGAATCACAGAAAAATGACTTTAGGCATCTTTTCACAGAGTGTCATGAATAAATACAGACATAAAATATCAAAATAAGTAATTCTCACAATAAATAAGTGTCATTACGCAACATCTATTTCTTCATTTTTGTAATTTATGCATTTCTACATTTATGTATGCATTTCTGTGCCCATATGTAAATGAGCTGGGCGGTCCCATAACCGCTCTCCTCACAGGATTGGTTAAACAGGATGATTATGACTGTACTACTGTAGATACTCTTCTGATCATTTTTGTAGTACCACTGCTAATAACTAGCATTTACTAGCAAAGAAAACAGTGTAATTGTTTAAACTACCTTCTGTTTGACTTGGATAGTGTAATAGATGATTTAGGTCAGTCAGTGATGATATGGATGTGCATGTGCTCAGAAAGTGAAACGAACATGGGGCATCCACCGTACTACTGGGGCATGGGCAGGTGTAAGATTCTGACGGTGTGATAACCTTGGATGAAAATATCACGGTATTGTGATTATTGCTCTAAAATATGTTCTGTTTAAACATCTGGGTAAAAAACAACTACTGTTCCCCCTCTGAACACGGTATATTTTATTTTAACATTTAAAATATTTTGACACAGTAAACATGTCAGGCTGAATAATTAAAATAACTTGTTGACTTCTGCTGTCTTCGTTAGTTTCAGAAACACAGATTTATTTACAGTTTGAAAAGGCATCTGTGGATATCTTTCTCTTCTTTGGATATAGAGTAAAGCCACTGGATGTTGGTTTATAAGGGATTTGTTTTTCAGATGTTTCCTGAATTGTGGGCTGACAAGTAGCTTTTGATGTGGAGGCTCCTGTTCTCATATAACTCAATATACTCAATAAAATAGTGGAAAAAACACTTAATATAATAAAATAAACTTACAGATACCTGAGGAACGGTATAACAAAACATTCTAACGGTTTTAAAACCCTGACATTTCAAAACTGCGGTATACCTTGAAAGTGGTTATCGTCCCATGCCTACTCACTACTGGGGCAAGTGATCCAGGCGGAGGTGTGCCTCACTCGGAGCGTTATCTATTTCCTTTGCTAGTAAATGCAAATTATTAGCAGTGGTACTAAAAAAATACTATATTTATCAGAAGAGTCAACGGCACTACATAATGATCCCGTTTAACCAATCCTGCGCTGACCTCATTTACATAAGGACACAGCCATACATACATAAATAAATCTGCATATTGACAGTTTTATTTATTTTAGTATTACATAATTTTAATATTATAAACTTTATTTAATTTTATATTATCTTCAGCATGTAATTATTTATTTATGCATTTATTTACATATTTTGTACATGAATTCATTTCAGCATTTAAATATTTATTCATTTATATATTAAATAAAGGAGTTTTATTACACTGGTTCTGATAATGAACTGTTCCCTCATTCTTATTATTTTAGATATTCAAGTTTATTTGTATCATGTTATCACTTTTTATCATTTATTTTAAAAATGGCCTCTTCCAATTAATTACTTGATTATTAAATGAATCCTATTATATTACTTTAATTAGTAAAGAATACTGGAAACTTACACTGATTGTGTAAAGGTACATACCTTTGCTGACTTCTCTTCTTCCACTGCCTGTTCACCAAAGAGAAGATTAAAAAAGTATTACATAAAGAATATAAAGTGTGTGTGTATATATATATATATATATATATATATAAAGCTGCTTTGAAACAATCTAAATTGTAAAAGCGCTATACAAATAAAGATGAATTATATATATATATATATATATATATATATATACTACTGAAGTATTACATATATATTACAGCATTTTATAACATTTAAGCATTAGTAATCTACATGAAAAAGCTCATGAGTTTAAAGATAAAGCAGTGTAATATGGCATATGCAGGTGTATAGTGATATTCTCCCCCTCCCTGAACTACACACACTAATCTGGAGTTCCAGAGGCGACCCCGCAGCCCTCCCCCTCTCCCCCCTCTGAACTTACTAATGTCAGGCCCAAAACACAGGCCAAGCACCCAAATTAGACACACCAAACACTAAGATATATATATATATATATATATATAAAACCTTTACTTAATGTTAATTTAGCAATAAACATATTGGCCTACTGCTACATTAAACTAACATTAAAATTACCACAAGAAATACCCATTCAAAATGAAATATGAATATAAAATATGTTATAGAGTCATACTGATCAAGTCTTGACTGAATTCTAAGCCAATATTATGTAAACGTGGTGCCAGATGAGTTAATGAGAGGCCGAGCCATTAAAAACATCAGATTTTACCTACACAACCGCTGAACCGGCGCGAAAACCGTGAGTTATAAACAATTAACATGGGAGAAATTAATTTAAAAAGTCTTACCTTTAATGCAGACGCTTCACATTTGTTGTGGTGTGCCCGCAGTCGCTCCATTCTTCTCCTCAATCGTTCCAGATCCATTTTGTGAACTAATGACCTCAGCCTCTGAGCTGCAGGTACTGTGGGGGAGGGGTGGGCGTGGCCTTCAATTAAGCGCGCAGTGGGGGATGGGCAGCGCAGCGCACACACTTACAGCCTAATTGAAGAGCTTGCTTCATGATACTCTCCAGTGTTTAAAGCATTATTTGTTAATTGAGTCTAATATTAACCATCTCTACACCACCTCTGCGAGCGCATGGAGAAATGAACGAGGAAAGTTATGAAAACTGTCTATACAATAAGAAAAAAGTCTGGAGTGTTTGAAGCTAAACACTGTACCAGGCACCAGCATCATATTCTTCTGTACACTCAAGAACAATCATGAAGCACTGTATTAACTTTAACATTACAATGACTGATACTTCATCTGTGGAGCTGTACTTTTAGGAAAAGTAAATGCAGATGGAATCTCTTCATTTTCTCACTCAAGAACTGATCCATTCACTGAACTAATGACCTCAGCCTCTGAGCTGCAGGTACTGTGGGGGAGGGGTGGGCGTGGCCTTCAATTAAGCGCTCAGTGGGGGATGGGCAGCGCAGCGCACACACTTACAGCCTAATTGAAGAGCTTGCTTCATGATACTCTCCAGTGTTTAAAGCATTACTTGTTCATTGAATCTAATATTAACCATTCAACTACTGTTTAACTTAAATTAACACTGTAATGCATCAGTTACAACAAGAGAAAGCTTTTTAAAATTATTATTGTTATAATAATAATAATAGTAATAATAATTATCATTATTAGTTAACTTAAATGCCAAAACACTGTAAGACAATTACTATAGTATATTAAAATGTAGGTATTTAGCAGACACTTTTATCTAGGTGACTTTCAAATAAGTACAAAGAAACAACTTACTAAAATAAACTCACAAAAAGGGATCTGTCAGGCCTTAGCATTACAAAACAGTACAGAGCTAGGTTTTTATATAAAGGTACAGCACTACTTATAAAGATATATTAGTTACTTATATGCTCATATAGGGGGTTATGGGTTACACGTATAATTAAATGTATTTTTTATAACTTCAAGATCTAAATATTAATGTGTTGTCTGATACATAGTTCATTTAAGCTTCCAACTTTATATTACACATTATTTTATATCTGGTGGGGGCCCAAAATTGTCCTGTGCCTCTGTGTCACAAAAAAGATGAATCATTAGGGATGTGGGAGACTAAAAGATGGAGAGGCAGATTCACTGTACGGAGCGTCCTGACCACTGTTTTCACTCTGCAGTCTGAAAGACTTTATCAAAACTTCATGTCTGAAATAGACACTATTACACAACTTATTACACTAAATGATGAATGACATTGTTTGAGACACTTATTAAACTATATTATTGATCACACGTCACTGACACCATTACATGATGGTTTAACAGAGCTGGACAGACACCCCCATTCTCTACAGAGCTGCAGTATTACTGCAGTATTGAACTGCAGTATTAAAAACTGATACCTGATATTTTCATTTACAGTTGAATTGGATCAGCTTATTGCTTAAAGCAATCTGTACTGTAAAAAGCACCGTGAAAATAACGGTGATTTACCTTAACATTATAAAAACACTAATATGACAAACATGATCTTTGTAGGCTGTAAATATGTTGAAGACTGCATTCACAACCATGCAACTAAGTTACTGAACGTAAAGTAACTTGAAGTAATACATGCAGTAATAGCATCCTTCACATAGACTTTTGACCAACAATAGAATATTCATGCATTCATTCATTTTCTTTTTGGCTTAGTCTCTTTATTTATCAGGGGTCGCCACAATGGAATGAACCGCCAACTATTCCAGCATATGTTTTACACAGTGGATGCCCTTCCAGCTGCAACCCAGTACTGGGAAACACCCATACACTCTCACATTCTCACACACACACACTCATACACTACGGCCAGTTAAGTTCATCAATTCCCCTATAGCGCATGTGTTTGGACTGTGGGGGAAACCGGAGCACCCGGAGGAAACCCACACCAACACCGGGAGAACATGCAAACTCCACACAGACATGACCACAGGCCCAGCCGGGGCTCGAACCAGCGATCGAGTGCTGTCAGGCAACGGTGCTAACTACTGAGACACCGTGACGCCCCCAACAATAGAATAGCAAATCTTTTTTTTTTTTTTTTTTGCATTTAACACATTTTACATGACAAGGTTTCTGTTTTAATAAAGTAAAAATGTCAAATAATTTTTAAAAGAAAGAAAAAAATCCACTATTTCCTGTTTGCTTTAACTCTACTGAGGAGCCATGTGCAGCACTGCAGGAGTACGCTGCAACGCTCTCTCTCTCAGCTGTAGTGTTAGTGTTGAGGGATTGATAATCACTGGCTAATGTCTATAAGTACATGACTGACTGGTCTGGCCTGCAACAAGACATAGCAAACATTTCTTTGAGTGTCCTCCACAACCTATTTGTAACCTATTTATTTTTATTACAATAGCAAGGGCATCAAGTATGAAAATATAGTCCCTGATGAAGACCTCCAGCCCTGCACAACTGACGGCTGTGTGTGCAGTCAGCAGAGGCTCGGGCTGCAGAGCTATGCCAGATATACAGTACAGACCAAAAGTTTGGACACAAAGAGTTTTCTTTATTTTCATGACTATGAACATTGTAGATTCACACTGAAGGCATCAAAACTATGAATGAACACATGTGGAGTTACAGACAGAACAAACAAGTGTGAAACAACTGAACATGTGTCATATTCTAGGTTCTTCACAGTAGCACCTTTAGCTTTGATTACTGCTTTACACACTCTTGGCGTTCTCTTGATGAGCTTCAAGAGGTCGTCACCTGAAATGGTCTTCCAACAGTCTTGAAGGAGTTCCCAGAGATGCTTAGCACTTGTTGACCCTTTTGCCTTCACTCTGCGGTCCAGTTCACCCCAAACCATCTCGATTGGGTTCAGGTCCGGTGACTGTGGAGGCGCAGCACCCCATCACTCTCCTTCTTGGTCAAATAGCCCTTACACAGCCTGGAGGTGTGTTTGGGGTCATTGTCCTGTTGAAAAATAAATGATGGTCCAACTAAACACAAAAAGGATGGAATAGCATGCCGCTGCAAGATGCTGTGGTAGCCATGCTGGTTCAGTATGCCTTCAATTTTGAATAAATCCCCAACAGAGTCACCAGCAAAGCACCCCCACACCATCACACCTCCTCCTCCCTGCTTCACGGTGGGAACCAGGCATGTAGAGTCCATCCGTTCACCTTTTCTGCGTCGCACAAAGACACAGTGGTTGGAACCAAAGATCTCAAATTTGGACTCAGACCAAAGCACAGATTTCCACTGGTCTAATGTCCATTCCTTGTGTTCTTTAGCCCAAACAAGTCTCTTCTGCTCGTTGCCTTTCCTTTGCAGTGGTTTCCTAGCAGATGTTCTACCATGAAGGCCTGATTCACACAGTCTCCTCTTAACAGTTGTTCTAGAGATGTGTCTGCTGCTAGAACTCTGTGTGGCATTGACCTGGTGTCTAATCTGAGCTGCTGTTAACCTGTGATTTCTGAGGCTGGTGACTCGGCTGAACTTATCCTCTGCACTTATCCTTTCCTGGGGTGGTCCGCATGTGAGCCAGTTTCTTTGTAGCGCTTGATGGTTTTTGTGACCGCACTTGGGGACACTTTCAAAGTTTTCCCCATTTTTGGGACTGACTGACCTTCATTTCTTAAAGTAATGATGGCCACTCGTTTTTCTTTACTTAGCTGCTTTTTTCTTGCCATAATACACAATCGAACACTCTACTCAGTAGGACGATCAGCTGTGTGTCCACCTGACTTCTGCACAACACAACTGATGCTCCCAACCCCATTTATAAGGCAAGAAATCCCACTTATTAAACCTGACAGGGCACAGCTGTGAAGTGAAGACCATTTCAGGAGACTACCTCTTGAAGCTCATCAAGAGAATGCCAAGAGTTTGCAAAGCAGTAATCAAAGCAAAAGGTGACTACTTTGAAGAACCCAGAATATGACACATGTTCAGTTGTTTCACACTTGTTTGTTCTGTCTGTAACTCCACATGTGTTCATTCATAGTTTTGATGCCTTCAGTGTGAATCTACAATGTTCATAGTCATGAAAATAAAGAAAACTCTTTGAATGAGAAGGTGTGTCCAAACTTTAGCTCTGTACTGTGTGTATCAGGCTTAAAGAAAAAGATAAACATAATGCAGAAACACATTCAATTAATGATGACTGTTGGACAAAAACTATTATATAAAATTATGGACATTTTCAGAAAAAAAAAAAACTTTTTCCCCAAAAGAGGACACGTCTGGAAAAAGAGGACTTCTGTTCACCCTACATAATCTCTGTTTGAATGGGAATAGCTTTAGATGGAGATGTGGGGTAAATTATTATTACCAGAGCTTTTCAGTGCTTTTTTCCATCTGGAGGTGCCATCTCTATATCATCACAGACAATGTCAGCACAGACTACGTTAACTTCTACCTACTGTAAAAGGACAGAGAAACAAAGGTCTCCAGTACTGCCAATGCTCTGGACACAGACCAGCAGTAAATGTGCAAATATTTGGCCAATTTCTGTTTCAAAGTAGTCTTCCACAGTTGTTTCTATGTAAACTCTTGAAGCAGTGGAACAGATCTGTTAAACAAACTACAGGTGTTTTTACACATACAATTCAGATCAATATGAAGGTTTGTTTAGAGGAATGACATTTAATTTAGCTATAGGTGAGTGCTTATTATTGACAGAATCCAATCTTAATTAATTAAACATTTGATTAGACATGGGGGCGGCACGCTGGCGCAGTGGGTAGCACGATTGCCTCACAGCAAGTAGGTCGCTGGTTTGAGCCTCGGCTGGGTCAGTGGTCATTTCTGTGTGGAGTCTGCATGTTCTCCCCGTGTTGGTGTGGGTTTCCTCCGGGTGCTCCGGTTTCCCCCACAGTCCAAACACATGCGCTATAGGGGAATTGGGTAAGCTAAATTGTCCGTAGTGTATGAGTGTGTGTGTGAATGTGAGAGTGTATGGGTGTTTCCCAGTGATGGGCTGCAGCTGGAAGGGCATCTGCAGTGTAAAACATGTGCTGGATAAGTTGGTGGTTCATTCCGCTGTGGCGACCCCAGATTAATAAAGGGACTAAGGCGAAAAGAAAATGAATGAATGAATGGTTAGACATGTACCTATGTCAGGAAGCAGCAGGATTCACACAACAGGGAGGTAAAGGCAGAACATAATGTTAGCCTTTCATGTTCTATGTGAATTGTCCATTAATACTTGCTTAATAATACTTGGGTCACCAAAGACAAACACAATTTGAAGTTTAAGACTTTTTAAAGATCTTTCTACAAAAATGTACACAGTCTACAGATTATGTGTAAACGTAAGTGTGAGTAGATGTGTCAGGGTAATAACAGAATCAGGGTGTTGTCAGCCCATGTCTGTATCCTGATGAGTGTGCTTTGCCAGCATTGTGCCTACAGGGGTTTGAGCTCGGGCAGATCTAAACATTCCCTATGTGAATAAACCAGCACATCAGCATCAACGTTTACATATAAGCTCAAAATATCATTCAGAAAATTACAAAAATAATATCTGGCAAGGAAGTCTATTCACCAGGTCATCTAATTATTTAGCATTGGGGCATCAGCATGTATGAGCATGTTAGCATGTAGCATATTAAAACAAACTAAAGAAGAGCAAACAATTTTGTGGACAATATTGACATTTTTTTCTTAAAACATTGAAACATTTATTTTATTAAAATTTAATAAAAATATTTTAAAGGATTTTTATTTTCATATATTTGTACTTCATTTTGAGATTTTAATATCAAGACTCCCCTGTGTTTCATAAACAGATATCCTCACTATTTTAATATAGAAAACATCACGTGCTTGGACACAAAAGCAGTTTCTTATTCGTGAACAAACCGATTCTTTTCAATCATCTGCTGAATCGGTTATTTGATGAGAGATTGATGAGTGAATCAATGTGATGTTGTGGAGTCACCGACTCTAATAAAGTGGTCAGACCGAGTCATTGATTCTAGTGAATCGCGCAGACCGAGTCAGCAACTCTAATGAAGCGTTCAGACCGAGTCATTGATTCCAGTAAAGCGCTAAGACCGATTCATTGACTATATTGAAGCGCTTAGACCGAGTCATTGACTCGAATGAAGCTCTCAGACCGAGTCACCGCGGCAGGGAGCCGGATCGGCCGGACTGCGCTCGCGACTGACGACCAACAGCCTACTGTAAGTTATTAAGATTTGATTTTAGCATGTTGTAAATTAGTGTTGTTGTCTTTAGCTCATAACACTAGACTGTCAGTTGTTTGTGAGCTAAATGTACAGTAAAAGAGCGAGTCTTTAAGGCCGCTCTATGGGACTTCAGCGTGAGGGGCGGGGCTTGAGCCTGTGCGCGCGCTCACTGTATGCAGCCAAAAGCAAAACAATTTCAGATACTAAAAGCTAATATTTTATATAGAGTTCATTAGTTTATTTAGACCTGTGTAAGGTTTTTATGCTTTAGGTTTGTAATTGTCAGCTGTGTGGTTTATTTGTGTGGTTTCAGTAGTGACATCGTGATGTGCGCATGCGCGGTAGTCATAACATAGGCGCGATGTGCATATTTAAAAGTTCATATTTTCATCACGTTTGTAACACAATCTCTGCGAGCGCATGGAGAAATGAACGAGGAAAGTTATGGAAACTGTCTATACAATAAGAAAAAAGTCTGGAGTGTTTGAAGCTAAACACTGTACCAGGCACCAGCATCATATTCTTCTGTACACTCAAGAACAATCATGAAGCACTGTATTAACTTTAACATTACAATGACTGATACTTCATCTGTGGAGCTGTACTTTTAGGAAAAGTAAGTAATTGTTTATGACCAATCTAGATGTTAAATTTATTATATAAGCCTTTGTGATATACTATCTAATTAAGTTTTGTTAAAAGTTGTTAAACATTGATCTCTAATATGTGGTTTTTGATTATAAATTCATGGAAAAATACAATTATTTAAAAAATAGACTGACTTGTCATATTTGTAATTAGCAAATCAATTCCTAATTTGTTGTCCAAATAGTATTTTTGTTCCGCCAGACTCAGATTAATGCCTTCCAGGTGACTGTGACCTTGACTTTTGACCACCAAAAATATAATCAATGTGTTTTTGTGTTTATGTGTGGCAAATGTGAACAAATTCCTTTAAGCCATTCCTGAGTTATCACACTGATAATGCATGGTGCAGTACATATGACAAACAAAGGGGGCGCTAGAGAGTACAAAAAAACACCATGGTGCAGTACATCTAAAAAAAAAAAAGGGGGGGGGGGCGCTAGAGAGTAAAAAAAATCATGGTGCAGTACCTGAGAAAAGCTTTAGGGGCACTAGAGAGCAAACGGTGTGTGTATTCAGGGGGACCTACACACACTTTTATTTTCGTTTTGGCATCAATCTGAGGACCTCTCTGAAACTTTGAGGGAAGCCCATTTCCACCCTCTAGAGGCCATTACAGTGAAAAAAAAGTGAGGACCGGGCAAAATGTCCTCACTTTGCAAAAATGTCCTCACTCCAAAGGTTAAAAACCCATGCTGGTCCTCACAAAGATAGCAGTACAAACACACACGCACACACACACACACACACACACACGCACACACACACACACACACACACACACACACACACACACACACTATATATATATATATATATATATATATATATATATATATAGATAGATAGATAGATAGATAGATAGATAGATAGATAGATAGATAGATAGATAGATAGATAGTATAAAATGATATTTGTATTTTTACACCTATGCACACACTAACCAGCAAAACAGTCAATACCAATGGAATAAATGATGTTCCTTTTAGCCAATGGTGTATGGCTATATTAGTATTATTCATACTCGTATGTTGGTTTGATTATACATAACACATATATTTCATATGCTATTTGCTATTACAATTTAGTCTTTTCAGATGTAATGTATTATTTTATTTTACATTATTGTACAGAATTTGTACTGTATCATAATAATGTGTGATTCATTACTTTTTGGACTTCCTCTGCTGAAACAGCCAATGGAAACAATGAATATAGATCCCGGTCGTCATTGACCAATAGGAATAAGCTAAAAATGGTTTGCCATGAAATTGATAGGCTGAATTCATCCGAGCCATGTGCGCCGTACGTCAGTGCGCTACGCCAGTGCTGCACGATGGGTGGAATTAAAGAGCTAGCGATTCTTACGCTATCTTTTTTGTATTGTACATTTGTGAATGGTACCGATGATATTTTGGTTGGCTGCGGGGGGTTTGTCAAGTCAGATGTGGAAATTAATTACTCTGTCATTGAGGTAAGAAAGCTGGAGATTTCTGTTTAAAAATGATTAGTGGCTAGCAGCGTTAGCGCATGGCGTCCCGGAAGTGAATTGATAGTCTGATCTACATATTATCTGCTGTCCTAAACGGTGATGCATTTAGGTTGTAGATCGCATAATCTGTTGATCCGTCTGTCGTGAATGTAGCAGGTTGCGTGACGGCTACCTAATCAAACTGTCAAGCATTGTCAGCAAAACACATGATTTGTCCAAGCTTGTTTAATTAGCTTTGGCTAATCACTGAAAGATTCCATACTGTGAGACGAACGGTACATGTAGCTCGTCTTGTTGCAGTAATAGTAGCGTTAGTGTTGTTGTTTCAATTGGTTATGTATGTGTTACTAAATGAGTATTATTTTTAAGGTAACAACATTACATTGCCAAAAAGTAAAATCTATTACGTGTGTGTTCATTACAGATAAAGTTGTACACCAAGCAGGGTTCTCTGAAATATCAGACTGACTGTGCACCAATCAATGGTTACTTCATGATCCCCCTCTATGACAAGGTACAGTAACTCACACACTGGAATGAATGGATTGACTGGGTGGATTATCAGCCTTTCAAGGTCATTTAAGGGAGTTCTGCAACATGTATTTTATACAGATTTATAAGCTATTGTTTCCTATAGACAGGCCTGTAGTCAGACTGGTGAAAGGGGTGGTTCTTTTTTCTCAAAAAGTGAGCCTTTTTGCAGTTATTTGCTTCATTTTCTATTTAATTATGGGGTTTAAATACTGCATTTAGGGACATTTTATGCACTATTTTTAGCTGAATTAGCTTGTTAACACAACCACACTTTTTGATGTACTAAAATATTTCCTAAACATCTAGAATAAAGAAATATAAAGGAAAAAAACACTTTTTTTATACAAATTTATTACACCATATATCATTAGGAAGCAAAAATGAAATATAGTTTTTTATTTCATCATTTATAACTTTAGGAAATTTATAAGAAGTTATAATATTAATTTTATGAAATAAACTTGTAACCTATTGTCATTTATTAGGCAAATTACAAACTGGGGTGCGTTTCCCAAACAACATAACTCGCGGCTGAACTATCATAGCACAATGCATTGTTTGGGAAATTAACGATGTAGTGACGAGTGTTTCACCAATACCTGTTGTTTCTCTGTCACAGATTCATGATTTGAACCATGTTAGTTATAATGTAATATGCCCATAATGATGCTCTAAATGGGGTGGTAACAACTTCTTTAGAGAAGAACCCCATCATTTATTTGTGCAAATTATATTGTTTTACACGCACACACATTTTAAAGAAATCAAATATTAGTTTTGGTAAACTCGCTTGTACTCGCTTTCTATAATAACTGAAATGTATGTAAATGGCACATATAGGGCCTGTGTTTCCTTTACAAATATTATTGAGAACATTACATATTCTATTCTAAAACATAAAATCACTTACAAAAGCTAACACTTATACTAATATCATATATAAATCGAATTAATTTATTATTTATTAGAAAATGAAAAAAAATCCTACTTTAATAATAATATTAATGATGATGATTATTTTATTATTTTTTTTTTTATTAAGTAGGATATTGTTGTTGTTTATTTTTTGAAAAGTCTATTTTTACAATTTGACACATGCAAACCACTGCAGAAATGTTCTAACAAACAGGCCCATGTCATGTACAGATACTTGATAAATAACCTACTATAAATTAAAAGCATTAACGTATGCTATGATTTTTTTTTGTTTTAACAAGCTTTGGAGATGTAACTTAAATTCCACTTTTAAATAATAGGTCACCTACAGCTTTCGTCATGAGACATGGCTGTGTTTAAAATGACATCAATGTTTTCAAAGTGCACTGCGAAGGAAGCGCACTTGTAAACATAAAGATCGCTAAAACTGAACTGTAAAAATACTTTGACTTTAATGCTTTTTTTTTTTCAAAATAATTCCAAGTTTAAAAGTCAGAATGTTCGAAAGCAATAGGGCATGGATAACTGGGAATAGAACACAGCCAGGTACTATGTTTCTAACTACAGCTCCAGAGATGTAGTAGCAAGCAAACAAGTTTGCAACGCAGTTTGTGAATGTTCGTTGGAACGGTGGATTTGGGAAACTCCAAAACAACTAACCATGTTTGTAACGACAGAACTTGTGACATTAGTTGGTTATCGATGGTTTTCGTAAACGCACCCCTGAGCAGCACATTCAACTTTTCTCCGTCAGAATTTGTCCATTTCAATATTGAACAATTAAAGCATAATAATAATAATGTAGAGCTTGACGATTTTTCTAGCAGTATTAAAACTTTGTCAGTTTTTGTTTCAAGAATAAAGTCCAAGATTTAGAATAAAAGTTCCTTGTAAAATGTTTTCTCTATTTAACAACAATACAGTAGGTCAGTGGTGAAAGAGGACTTCACGTACATCAGATTCCGCTTGGTCTTAAAGCCTTTGATGGGTTATTTTCATAATTTATGATGTCTTAGCAGTCAAAGTAGAAAAGATGAGCTCATTTTTGAGAAAATAAAAACTGGACCTTTGTCTGTGGGGGTGGGTCTTTCGAACCACCCGAACCTGTCCTTTTAATATATTTCCATTAATTTATTTTGTATTCCGCTCTTTCTGTGTTCATAAACTGTTTTTATATTGTGTATGTATAAAAGTTTCAAATTAAACTATAAAAATTGGCTAAAAGTATTATTCACGCTCATACACTATGGCCAATTTAGTTAACTCAATTCACCTATAGCACATGTTTTGCACTGTGGGGGAAACCCATGCAAACATGGGGAAAACATGCTAACTCCATACAGAAATGCCAACTGACCCAGCCGGGGCTCGAACCAGTGACCTTCTTTCTGTAAGGCGATCGTGCTACCCACTGTGAAGTTACACAAATGGAAGTTACACAATATAAAGAAAACTGTCTTGTTTTAAGATTGTTTTTAAGACATAATGTAATGTAGTACAACATGCTTGTTTCCTGTTTTGTCTGGGTAAAGGATTTAGTAAACAAAAATAAATTAGCTTCTGTATATTTATGTAAATTTGGTTTTATATTCGCACATTCAGACTTTCTCCTTAATGTTGTATTTTCAGAAAAGTATCAATTGCAAATTCTTAGTAGGGAAATCATATTAGCAGCCAAAGACAATGAAAGTACAACATTTGTTCACCGTCAATTAAATAGTTTGTTTTGAAGTCATACTTGCATGCTATTTCTGATCGAATATTCAAAGTAGCATGGTAAACACTGTAAGGACAAGTTGTCACTGAACAAAACTGTGAATATAAAACCAGCGTGCGAATTACAGCAGGGTTTGGGGGGGGAATTGACCCCTCTAATTAATGCTAGTAGAATAGTAAGAAATAGCATTTCTCTGATCTTAAATATTAATAATTAAAAATGTATAATATAAGTATACATTTGACCCCCTTTATACCGGTTCATACCATTGTTCGTGCATAATCATGCCAATCAATGCTAGGAAAAATATTATTCAACAGTCTGAAACTGGCATTTCCAGAGCACCGATAGACATCTTAAAAAACACATTTCTTGTAAAATAGGTGTTTATATCTGCATGCAGCGTTAAAAAAAGGAAAAGGTACACGCATAATTTGTATAGCTTTACCTACAGTAACCTCTAAAATAGTCACTAAATATCCCTTAAAACTCTAAAAATTTATAGATTTTATTAATAAATTAAATGTCATATTAATACATTCATAAATTTGATCATAAATTTGATTCACTGAAGCATGTATACTCCCCTAATTCGCACACTATATAAAGTCAATTTTATCTCAATTTTAAAAATGATATTGAATTAATGGCAATCAAATGGCAATATAATAGACTTAAATATAGACTTAATTCTGCAGTCAGTCAGTACAACTGAATTATGGGGGAGTGGAGCTTGAGCTGGATTTTTAATATATTTCCATTAATTTATTTTGTGTTCCACTCTTTCTGTTTTCATAATCTCTTTTCTTATTGTGTATGTATAAAAGCTTCAAATTAATCTGTAAATGTGGGCTTAAAGTATTTTGAAAGTGCTAACACTCAAACATTTTTTATTGTAAATTATTTCTCATATTATTCAGGTAAATGCTCTTCCAAACAATGCTCAACGCTGTCTCGTTGTTAATAAACTCGTTAACTTCTCATCCAGAACTGCTCAAAATCATTTTACTTTTTACTGTTTTTGTGAAAAATTGACTGAGTTTGTGAGAATTTTGTTTACTTTTTTACAGTTTTTGTCAGAATTTGAACAAAACTACAGTTTAATATGAATACATTTAATAAGGTTTGTTATTTCAATTAACTGGACATGCTTTTTAATAGAGTCCAGGATAAAAACAGTAAACAAAAACCCAGGTGAATAGTAAATTTATGATGAATCAAGAATTGTATTATGTTGTGCAGCCCAAAATTGCATAATGGTGAAGCTTCCCCTGTGGAGTTTAAGCCAATCTCATATTACCAGAGGACTTGCAGATTGATGTAAGGATCTCTGATGGTGTAAATTGGGGCGAAATTTATCTTTGACATGCCTGTCTATTTTTAACTGGGACGGGAGTTGAGTTGGGAGTTCACTCTGAAATTCAGTATTTCATCTTTTACACCAGCAGCTTTATCTTAATTCACACCATCAGAGAGGCATTTTCAGAATCAATGACTTGTTCGCGCCTGATAATAAGATGCATTTTCGTTAATCCAATCTCAAACACATTCGCACCTACTGTATATATGTGTTTCACTTGTCCACTGCGGATTGGTGTTGTTGGATTTCTCAGATTGTAGTACTGCAAAAATATATGTGTACTTTTTTTTTTTTTTTTTTTTTTTTTTTTTTTTTAGATTTTATTTTTTTTTTTTTTTTTACAAAAAATACAAATATTTCAATAAGTACCAGGAAAAAAAGTTACTTCATGCATTGTCTAATGAAAGGATCTATAATTCATTTCATAATTGAATGAGATTTTAGAACATCGATAGTAATTTAACTTGCCTAAGAATAAAATTATGCAAAGGATTGCTGCAAAAATTATCAAGCGAAAAAAAAAAAAAAAAAAAAACTTGTTGTCCAACACAATCATTAAGAATTTCTTTTATTTCCGATCAACTCTTGCCTAGACACTTTACTCTGTTTTACAGTTTTAGTTCATATTGATGCTGTTGTTTTTATCAAATTCATTTAACCAATATTTTAGAACATCGAAAGTAATAAAATTAGGCGAATAATAAAAAAAATCCAAAGGATCTGGAACTGATCACATGAAAAGAATGGAAAAGAACATATACACAGTTTTCAAGGCTTAAACCACATCCCTGGGGGTTGCTTTGAAAAAAATAAAATGATTAAAAACACATCAAAGACTATGCAAAGCCACAAAAAGCACCAGTTCATAAGCGCTACATGAAAGGCTCTGTAAAGAATGAAAAAGCTGTAGCCTAGCCTTTTACAAAAATATATTTTGCAGTCAAATACTGATTTATTTTATTATATTATTATTTTATTATATCATTTTTTTAAAATTTATTTTTGCAAGAGAATTTTTGTAAACATATCAGGACTTTTAAGAGAACATTCTACTTTATACATTTTCACCTGCGATACAAAACTTAAACTTTAAAAGAGGGATTAAAAGATTATTAACAAAACTGTAAATCAGCTCCTACAGCTACTGGGTTTTTTTAATGAGCTCAGCAATAGAGCAGGCAGTGTTTAGCAATCCGGTCAGATGCAATTTTGACTACCTTTGGAACTTTTCACATTCCATTTACACCCATATATGTGGCATTGTACACTTGTGATCTGATTGAGGATAATGCATATTAATACCAGGTCCTAACATAAATATATACAGTGGTTTGCAAAAATTATTTGTGTTGATGTTTGTGCTCATATAGGCTACCATCTTTTACAGGGTGATTTTGTTCTTAAGATAGAACCACCTTCAGGATGGAGCTTTGGTAAGAAATACATTTGATACAACAAGAGGTGGTTATATAGTATAAAAGTTATGTTATTTATTACTTTTAACTGTATCACTCTATTGCTCACTAAATATTATCACTATTCTCCTATATTTTTGTTTTAACTATCCTTTTGCAGAGCCAACAACTGTGGACCTACATGTAGATGGAATTACTGACATCTGCACTAAAGAACAAGACATCAACTTTGTTTTTACAGGGTTTTCTGTTTTGGGAACTGTAAGTGGAAATTTGGTAATGCTAAATTTGTGAATCTGGTTTTTTTTGGCTAGGTTAAAACATATGCTCATTTATTTTCATCACTTTCAGGTCTTGAGTAAAGGGCATTTGTTGGGGCCGGCAGGGGTTGAAGTAAGTTTGAGAAAAGCAGGAGAAGATGCTGTTCTTCAGAGTGTCTTCACGCAAGCTGGAGGCCAGTGAGTAGATCTTTTTATGCATAAGTTGGCAAGCCGTCACTATGCAATCTATCCATAATGCAAAAGAAATGTCTTCATATACTTTATTGGATTTATGACATCATGCTTTTGTATGTTCTGCATTTTTGTAATTTGTAATCAATGTATTGAGGTAATGGGTTTATATTTTAAAATAATAATATTAATGACATTTTCCACTATTTACAGAAGAGCCTTTAAAATGCCATTCAATCTAACAATATTTATATATACAAAATACTACTTTATAATTCTTTATGCTTTCTAATTTCAATTGTCACGCTCAACAAGATGATTGCAATTATTTAAAATGCTTCCCACAGGTTTGAAATATACTTGCGGTGGTAGCCTTATTGAAACACATCCGATACCCATGGCACATAAATGGTTAACTACATGTGACACAAAAAAAATTTTGATTTTTAAAAATACTTTTATTTATTTATGACACTGTTATACACTGTTTCTTTTCAATGGGTTTAAGTTTATTAAAAAATGTTTTATGATAAGTTTAGGTTGCTTTATTGGCATGACATTTAGTACAGTATTGCCAAAACATTTTAGATAAGTATGTAATAAAATCACAAAATGCCAAAATCACTCTGGACCCCTCACACCCAGCACACTGCCTCTTTGAACTTTTACCTTCTGGTTGACGCTACAGAGCACTGCGCACCAGAACAGCCCGACACAGAAACAGTTTCTTCCCTCAGGCAATCCATCTCATGAACACTTGATGATAATAATTGTGGAACCAACATCACTACTTGCTATACACTTTTATACACATATACACTTATTTAACAACACACTTTACATGCCAATTTGCACATAACAGCTGCACATATAACATTGTATATAGTAATAAACATGTACATACACTTGTCAATTTGTATATTTGCACTCACTACTTCTATTTTTAAAAAAATATATTTATTATCTGTTTTTTTTCCTGTCTCTGTAATCCTGTTGCACTGTAGAAGCTCTGTCACGAAAACAAATTCCTCGTATGTGTGAACATACCTGGCAATAAAGCTCTTTCTGATTCTGATTCTGATAAAATATGTAATAAATTAACATCATCAAATTAATAGCATATACAGCAAATGAGAAATAAATTACAGAAAAAATTATAAAAACTAAAATAGATGTTTATTAATAATTAATTAATAATTAGAATAACAAGTGTAGATTATTTAAATAAGGCAAATGAGTTGATTGACCTAATGGTCTACATATATTTTGGTGTACATATATTTTGTCCTCTCCGAATGTTTAGTAAAGTTTTTTGATTACATCAAAGAATCTAATATTTACTGTATTTGTCTTTAATAAAAGAGAAATGCAAAAATGCAACAACTGAAGAAAGCAAGAGCAAAAGTCGACTGAGCAAAAGTTAACAGATTGGTGTTTTACAAAGAAAGTAGTTTTGCTTTCGCATCCAAACACACTGCATTTCTAGACATGGTGGCAGCAAAAATGCTACGAGTTAGGCCTTCTTTCTTTTTGACTTTTGAGTGATGTGTTGACAGTATTTCCACAGATTGAAGCGGAATATTTCTTTGCATTTGAGTATTTAGTCTTTAAGACTTTTATAGGTCTTATATACTGTATGCACAAACAGCTTATAACACTTCAAAGACAAAGGAAACATGAAATTGCATCATATGACCCTTTAAGAGATGTCGTAATGGCTGTAGAATAATAACAATAAATTGTTTAAAAAATAATTAGTTATACTCTTAAATATGACTAATTCAAATAAAAATGATTTATTTCATAGTAATTATTACCTAATAACCAAAAAAGCTTAGTAACATTATACAATTGGAAGTCATTTTACCACACAAGCCGGTATTTATTTAATTTAGAAATTACTTTTAAAATTCTGTTGCACAAATGACTGTTTCCACATATAACCCATTAATATTAGATATAATATCAAATCTATATTGCACTTTTACAGGTATAATTTTCTCAAGGTGCTTCCAGGAAGTTATGACATCACTGCTTCACATGCTTCATGGACCCTAGAGCAGGTATATATTACAAACTGACTTGTTGACAAAATACGGTTCCCAATGACAACACCTGAAGCAAGATGTCCAAGCAACTATATGTTCTGTTTGTTATCACATCACAAGTTAGAGCGTTGTATTGAAATCTAAAAGCAATTTTGTGTAGTTAAAAGCCCTGTTGGTTTAGTCATTTGATCTTGTTCCAGAGCTCAACTGCTGTGGTTGTGTCGAATGAAAACGCTCCTGCCGCAGCTCCTCTGGTGGTGAAGGGCTATGATGTCTCTGGAGAGGTGCAGAGCGATAGCGAACCCATGAAAGGAGTCAGCTTCCTCCTTTACTCTGCCAGTGTAACGAAGGAGGTAAATGGGTTTATTAGATTCATAACCCAACCACAAATGGATTCCATTCTATAATATAATAATGTGTTCACTAGGGCTGCACATTATATTGTTTCAGCATCAATATTGTAATGTCTGAATCTGCTATAGTCACATAGCTAAATCTGCGATGTTTAGTTGTGATTGTAATTAGCAAGGAAACAGGTAATAGAGTAAAAGAACTTACTTTTAAGGTATGTGACTGTACAAGCTTTCAGGATAATTTAAACTATTTGGGTACAAATGTTTAAAACAAAGATTAGTTGTATTTATTATTACACAGGGCTATTTTACTTTTGATTACATTACTTTTTATTTGACATTTGACCCTAATAGGGTTAGAATATCCAGCATACCATAAACCACTCTCTATTTCAATTGAACAGTTGAAGTCAGAATTATTAGCCCCCCTTTAAATTAGATTTTTGTATTTCCCAAATGATGTTTAACAGAGCAAGGACAATTTTCACAACATGTCTGGTAATATTTTTTCTTCTGGAGAAAGTCTTATTTGTTTTATTTCATCTAGAAAAAAGCAGTTTTAAGGTCAAAATAATCAACCCCTTTAGGCTATATAACTTACGATAGCAGAACAAACCATCTTTATACAATAACTTGCCTAATTACCCTAACCTGCCTAGTTAACCTAATTAACCAAGTTAAGCCTTTAAGCTGAATACTAGTGTCTTGAAAAATATCTAGTAAAATATTATTTGCTGTCATTATGGCAAAGATAAAATAAATCAGTTATTAGAAATGAGTTATTAAAACTATAAATGTGTTGGAAAAAAAATTTCTCTCCGTTAATTAGAAATTGGGGGAAAAAATAAACAGAGGGGCTAATAATTCTGACTTTAACTTTATATCTCTGTTCTATTGAATTTAGTTATGCTTGTAATTTGTTTATTTTATTTTATAGACACACTCCTTTCGCACTCTCTACAAAATCTTCACAATCAATGTAAAATTATGAATTCTTTCAAAATACAAATATTTCAATCATCTTGTGAAATTACATTAGTATTGCAATGTCAGTTCTTTCCAGTATCGTGCAGCCCTAGTCTTCACAAATGTGCACAGATACTTTATGTGAAGGAATGTATTCCTCCAGGATATCAGTGGCTGTGCTGTGGCTCCGGTTGATGGGGCTTTAGTTGGCGACTCCTCCCTTGTGTATTTGTGCAGTTCACAGTCTCGCGAGGATGGCACTTTCTCATTCCCCTGCCTTCCCAGTGGGGAATACACTGTGGTGAGAATTTTTGTAAAAGATAATTATTTTTATATATATTTTTATATAAATTATTATTATTATTTTTTTACTTTTTAATGACACCTTCATCACAATCAGCATACCGATTTCTAATTAATATGTAGTAATAAATCACAGATCACTTCTTGAATCATAGGTTCCATATTACAGAGGGGAGAGAATCACTTTTGATGTTGCTCCTTCTCGTATGGACTTCAAAGTTGAACACAGCAGTTTAACACTGGAGGTGAGTTTCTCTACTCGCTATTACTAATTAATTCATAGTAATAATGGATCCTTTTCACAATACTGTTTTGATTCTTAAAAGTTTTTAATATTTAGATTAAAAAACATTTCTACATTTATATATGTATTCACATATGTATTATATTTTAATTTGTATTTACAACAAAATTACAAAAAACTATTCACCACTTACGCGAGGCATTTCTAACACAATATCTGTGTGCAGGACAGTAAATTTGACGTTGTTCTCTTTTCTGGAACAATTTTTTCATGCAACTATGATTACCTCCGCTACTGGGAAATCTGTAAATATGAAAAGGGTCCATAATAATAAACCATCAATCAACTACATCTATTACACAACCAGATTTCTTCAGGCACAAAAGTAAATTCATAATTCAGAACCTGTAGAAATATTAATTGTGCCTGATAAGGACTTATTATACCCATTTATAGACCAAAATTGACCGTTTTGGTTGTATACTCTACACATGGTGTGTTTGACAAAATAATTAAAAGAAATGAAGCCAAACCAGTTAAACCTGTTTTTTGTTTTAGCCAATTATTCCTATTTTGTTTCTTAGCCTGTTTTCCGGGTCATGGGATTCTCTGTGATGGGCAGAGTTCTGAATGGCCCCGATGGAGAGGGAGTTGCAGATGCTGTAGTTACACTTAACAACCAGATTAAAGGTACCTGTGATAATACGCCTGAGTAATATAATTAGACATGCACATTTCTTAAGTAGCCAACATTTCATGCTTAATTAACAAATGTATGCTAATTTAACATGTTGACTTGACTTGCATTTATATTTTTCCTCTTTCTTGGTCTCTTTTACAGTGGAAACTAAAGAAGATGGTTCTTTCCGATTGGAGAATATGACCACAGGCACTTATACTATTAACACACACAAGGAGCTTATGTTTTTTGAGCCAGTCACTGTGAAGATTGCTCCCAGCACGCCTCAGCTGCCAGATATCATCACTGCTGGGTGAGTATGCATACATTACATTAAACCCAATGGAAGACTATATAGAGAGAAATAGAGATTTTTAATGATGATGTCAATGTCTTATTTTTACATACATTCAAATGTGTTTCTTGTGTCTATTTAAGATAAATAAGCAAACAAAAGCGATTGGTGAAGCAAATGAGTAAATACTATGTAAATGGCTGTGATTTTAAGCTAAATGTATGACGTATTTGTATGTTTTTGTATGTTTATGTCTTCTACACACAAATTTTGTCACTACTAGCTTATTGGTATCCTTAAACATACTGATGCTAAACGTACTGATACTAACATCTAAAAACCTTTACTTTAATTTCATGGAACAATTTACAAGTTAACAATAATTATAGATAACAGAATCAAATATTCCCATTACATTTAAGCCTTCTGCGTTATTTTAAATTGCATTAATTTAGTTTACTGTAAATTATGCTTTTGTAGTATTATATCATTTCAGTTTAAGGGAAATTAATGAAAATAGATTGAAGCATATGCTCTAGTTCAAATCTTCTGGTTTCATCAGATTTTTCCCAACTGTTTCATTTTCAGGTTTAGTGTTTGTGGTCACATCTCCGTCACCCGTCTTCCAGAGACCGTTAAACAGCTTGGACGCTACAAAGTTACACTCTCAGCTCAGAGGCAGGATCAGGGATTTTTCCGGACTGTGGAAAGTGACAGTCATGGAGCATTCTGTTTTCAGGTTAAACCAGGAGACTACAGCGTGCAGGTAAAGACAAGTACAGTGCTCAGCATAAATGACTACACCCCATTTTTAAAATTATTATTTTGATCTATTTCTCAGTGAATGGAGATCATTTTTTTGGTATAAAACAGATTTACCAAACAGGTTTTTTTTTTAATTAGCCACCAAACATCTTTAGAAATAGAAACATAATTAATTACAATTAAAATATATTTTTTTAAAAACTACAAAATTTCAACAGTTGTATCTATAATTTTTTTTGTTTCTCGATTTGTTTAAATTTTTTGTCCTTAACATATAAATTTAGGTGTAATAATTTTTGGACTGTGATCTTAAGTTTTTTTGTTAGATTAGCTCCAGGTTTAGCTTCAATACTGTCTAACTTAATGTATATGCACAAATATCCAATTGTAAATCATCCTATAGAAAATATCAATTTAAAAGATATATTTGTGAGGGGTAGGGGTGTAACGGATCACAGTTGATCCATGAGTCGTACGGATCACAACCCACAGTTCAGAAACACACGTGACCCATGAATTAATAATTTTATTTTACTTGTAGATTTATTCCAGGGTGTCCGCGGGGTCTTAAAAAGTATTAAAAGTTGATAAATCCATTTAGAGAAATTTATAGCCTTTAAAAAGTCTTAAATGCTCTTACAAGGTATTTAATTATAGTTGTATGCTAAAGTTTGAAATTTTTGGATGCTGTGTAGTTTATGAAATTGATCAAATCCTGCTGAATTTGATGTCACACTGCTTTACTTACGTAACCAAGGCAGCACTATTATTTCTGCTGTTCTATAGGCGAAACCTTATGAATTAACATTTTTATAAAGTATATCAATAATGTTTTAGTTTAGGGTTAGTTTATTACAATCAGTATTTAGTGAATATATTTAAAATGTCGGCAATATTACCTGTTCAGACTTGATGGTGATGAGGTCTTAATGTATAGAAAGAGTGTTAAAAAAGATGTTAAAAGGTATTGAATTTTACCCTCTGATTCCTGCATATACCCTGTATCCTAAATTTGTACCGATTGCAGAGAGATTGCCTCTCATGTCATTCAAATCACATGTATGATAGCATTTAGGCTTTCCTGTAAAATATAATGATGACGGAAGAAGTTGTGGTAGGTTATTCGGGATGTGGTGGGTTATTAAAGGGTTTTTCTGTCACTATTTGTTTAGCCTGCATTAATGCATTCAGTGTAAGCTGCACGATTAATCATTAAAAGATCAGGATCTTAACACCCACGCAACATAAATTATAAATGATGGGGATTTGCATATGTTTATTAATTTTTTGAATCGCTGCATTCAAATCTGAAAGCGCAAAAATCAAAAAAGAGATTCAGTCTTTAATCTTTTGACTTCGATATAAAGTAACTGAACTTATGAAGTAAGTAACGCAGAAGTACTGATATTACAGTTTATAATTTAAATAAAACCACTGATGTTTATGGTAAAGATTAAAATCACCAGCATATGCTCAAAAATGAAAGTTGGCGGTATCACATTATTTAACCAAAGGGTGGCGATAACCAGCCATCAAAAATATGCCACTGAAAAATTCTTCAAAAATGACACAACTAGCAATAAAACAGGAAGTTTTGAGTGAATAACTAAATAACTTATTGAAAATGAGACTGTGAATTTTTCACAGTACTTAATATTTTACAGTTTATTTTTATTCATCTGATTATTTCTTAATTTTATTTTAAATAACTTTTCAGGTTCTAAGTTTGTTAAAACCAAAAGTGTCTTGCAGTATTGTTTTTTGTAATAAATGGAAAGTAAATCACATTTGTCTCCTCCCCTTTTTGGCTGATCCGAAAAATGGTCCCATCCGTGACTAAAAAACCATAATGTGATCCAATCTGTGAGATTTGTGATCTGTTGCACCACTAGTGAGAAGTGTACTCGTAAATGCTGAGCACTGTATATTTATAGTTATTACAGCACTTTACTTTCAAATAAGTGTTGTAGTAAGTTGATTTATGAATGTTGTGTGCCTTTTTACAGGTGACTCTCCCTGAAAGTGAGGTGAAGGCTGGGCTTGCTCTTCAGCCTCACTCTCTGGATATCTCACTGGTGGACCGTCCCGTCACTGACCTTCTCTTCACTCAATTCATAGCATCTGTTTCTGGCTCTGTGTCCTGTCTTGGTGAGAGACGTTTTTTTTTTCCATGTCAAATTCGATTAGATGCATGTGTTTTCTGTCCTTGGCTTATTGATTGAATTGTACCATCAGTGGCTTGTGGAGATCTGACCGTCAGCCTTCAGCCTGTGAGCAGACAGGGAGAAAGGCAAAACTTCCAGTTGTCTGGCAGCAGTGAAACCCTCACCTTTACTTTTGGTAATGTGCTACCTGGCAAGTACAAAGGTAAGCACTGGTTTGACATGTTTTGATCTTCAAGGCCCAATCCCAATTCTATTTTTGACTCCTACCCCTTCCCCATTCTCTTGGCCCTTGAAACAGAGTGTAAGTGGGAAGGGCTTCGTAATTTACCCCTAAGAAATGAGACACCACTACAACACCTACACACGTCATCATATGTCAACGCTATCTCTTGCTTCATATGAAATCGACAATTGTGACTGCTGTAGTTTTTCCAGTTGCATTTTTTTTTGGTATTTATCTTCAGGAAACTGAAGGCAAAGATATCATGTTATCAAAATAGGCTTGTTTGAGATGGCCAAAATTTGCGCAGAATCGATCACCGGTGATCACCGCAAAATGCATGCGACGACAAGGCAGGTACCTGGGATTGATCAGTCAGCAGCAGTTGCTCTCCAAAGACTACTCTCACCAAAAGCATCATGGGAAACTTTTTTTTGTATTTTTGTTGATAATTAAAAAAAAATAAAGTCATAAAGAGCATTACATATGGTTATTTATTTAGATTTACACGCAAACAAAACCAAAACACATCTTTGTAAAAACATAATGTGGCTTATATAACTTAATGTTACTAATAAATCCTTAGGATGTGCATGTGTTATATTTTATTTCTCTCTTAGTTTAAAATCCTGTTTGTTGTCATTTTCACTTTTTTGTATGTTTGTGTGAATTTTGTATTGTAATTTTTATGCAACGTTACTCCATGAAAGTTAATACAATACATAGACTACATATATGCATACATGCATACAAAGGTAATCAGACTGCTTTGTCATTACGCTTCATCTTTGTGTGGTTTCATATGAGAAATGAAAGAGGTGTAGTAAACAAAACACACACACACACATATGTATGCGAAGTCAAAAGTCATGTTTAATAGACCAAGAACATTTTTCACAGTATTTCCTGCAGTCTAATAGTTTTTATTCTGGAGATAGTCTTAGGCTATTTCTTTTAGTCTGGCTGGAGTAAAAGCTGTTTATATAGACCTGATAAGCATGTCAATATAATAAGCCCCTTAAGAATTTCTTTGTCAAACAAACATTTGTTATGACTTGTCACTCAAAAGCATCTTGCTATATCTACTTAATTTATAATGTAGCCAAATGAGATTTCTTGAAAGCTTTCTTGGTGTATAAGCGGTTTATTTTGTCATTCTTTTAACATTTGTTGAATATACATATTTATATTTTAAATACGCCCTTTTAAGTAATAAGTTGTCCATCTTCTGTGATTCCGACCATCTTTTTGTAAAAACAGTGATATTTCAATTGCATCCACTCCCATGTTAAAAAATACTATAGTAATGTGTAGGAATAACATTAGTGTTTTTAACCATATTATAAAAATAACCTATTTAAGTTCTATAGTTGCTCTGGTATGACAACAACTATAAACATAACCCAATACTGAAAAAACATGTTTAAAAACACTATAATATTTACTATAAATTACTATAGTATTTTTTCATGAGGTCATTCGTCCACGATGAAAACTGCGAACGTGATCTCCGCCAATTGTGACTTTACCAGGCAGCAAAACAGCGAGATTTGGGAAGTGTCCGACTTCTGATGTATTTTTTGAGCCCTCCCCTTACTATAGCCGCCTGCTCTCGTTTACATTGCAGTCAAGGCGAGGCGCACCTCAAACGAGCCTAGTGATATCATGTGGTATGTGTAACTGTACTGTGCATTTACACCATGGCCTTATTCATCCTTGTACACACAGCAAAATTTTGTGTTTTGTTTTTTTTTTTTTTTTTTTTTCTTCTTCTTCTTCTTCTTTTTATTTTTTTTTTTTGAAAGCATGATCATGAGTGTGCATAACGGGTGCAAGCATGCTGCCGTTGTAGATGGTGTATTCTGGGAAATTTTCGTACCACTTAGATTCAAGGCCTATGTAGTCCTTCCCCTTAGTCCTGCGTCTTCAAGCTAAAGAGAATTGGGTCACCCATACCTCTTCACGTGAATTTGCAAAATGGGGGGGTATGGGTAAAGGGAAGGGCAAGGGGGTAGAATTGGGATTGGGCCTTAATCATTATTGTGTTATATCTGTATATAAATTTTCAAATGTTTGCAGGCAGTGCATTAGTTTATTTATCATTTTGTATTTAAAAAATTGTCAATCACAAAAAATTTATTAATAATTAAAAATTTATTTTTATGTGTGTGTTTATAAATGTATATATATATATATATATATATATATATATATATATATATATATATATATATATATATATATATATATATATAAAAAATATGCATGCATATATTTGAGAAAATGTTTATTTATAATAAACTACAAAAATCAGTCCAAGGTATACATGCAACGATAACCGTTTTCAAGGTATAACGCTATATCTTTCCTACAGTATATTTAAGATTTTTTTTATTTACATTTGTTTTTTTTTAGGACATCAATATACCAGCAGAAAAGATATCCAAAAATGCCTTTTTAAATTGTAAAGAAATCTGTGTTTTTGAAACTAATTAAGACAGCAGAAGTCAATGATTAATTTTGATTATTTAGCCTGACATGTTTACTGTTCCAAAATATTTTAATTGTTTCTCAACATAAAATATATTGTGTTCAAAGTTTTTTGTTTTTTACTCAGACATTTAAAAAAGAATATATTTTAGAGCAGCAATACCATGAAAACGTGAAATTTTTATCTAAGGTTATCATACCTTCAGAATCTTATACCGGCCCATGCCTAATCCAAGGCACTCGAAATATGTGGAAAAAATATTTTAAAGATAATATTTAATTTATTAAATCTTTTAAATATTTTTTTCCACGTTTTTATGAGTGCCTTGGACTTATTTTTGCTGTTTATTTTCATGAATCTCGTACCCAAAGAGCACCAACACATTATTTAAGCTACCCCTGAGCAGTTTTTGTTTGATTTTGAATGTTTGTTTATATTGAGATATCTAAATCCTATATGAATTTGATACAAATTATATATAAATTGAAATATCTTTGTAACAACATTTTGTAGAGTTTTGTTGTTATGAATGTGCGTGTAGCACATATACATAATAAATATAAATAATACACACATACAGTCAAAACAAACTTATTCTGGATGTGATTAATTGCTGCCCAGCATAATTTTTTTTTTATGTAAACATATTAAGCAGCAAATCAGTTTTCTAATGTATAATGACAAAATATGTTTGAGCACCAAATCAGCATATTAGAATCTATTCTTAAATATTTACACTGTAGAATGTGACCCTGAAGTTTGAGTAATTGTTGGTGAAGATTCTGAATACATTTTCAAAATATATTTTAAAATACATTAAAATAAAAAAGCTTTATTTTAAATTGTAGTCATAGTGCACAGTATTATTATTTTACATTTAAACAAATAAATGCAGTTATTGTGAACAAGACATGCATCTTTTAAAGGCATTGTGTAAAATAATTAATGATCTTATGTAGGTTGCAAACATCCACATGATTCTCAGCTTGCAAAAATTGTGTTTCTTAAATAGATTGTACTTTTTAGTTCTTTTTAATGTCATGTTTCATTAATTAAAATAATAATAATAATAATTAGATTAAATATATAATTGCATATCTTTTTTTTTTCTTTTTACCTTAAAGTAAAATATGATATTAGTATAGTGTTGTATAATGTTTATTTTATGGTTGAAGGTTTGCAAAATGCAATAAACTAAGTTATGCTAAATAAAAATAAGTCATGCAACCTTTCAGCAGTACAGACTTTTAGTTAAATGAAGAGATTAACATTCACTTGTTGTCACCAGTGTCTATTACCCAAGAAGAGTGGTGCTGGAAGCATAAGTCAGTGGAGATCGATGTACTTGACTCATATGTAGAGGGAGTGGAGTTTCGACAAACTGGATACTTACTGCGCTGCTCACTTTCCCATGCTATTACTCTGGTAAAGCCTAAAAAATCACTGAGTGACTGAACACTTATTTTACAGAATCACCAGCTACTTTATTAATCTTGTAATGCAGCTAATAATGCATTATTTGTACAAAACTTTAGGAATTTTTCCAAGACGGCAGCTTGCCAGAGAACGTTGGCGTTTACAATCTGTCCAAAGGAGTCAATCGTTTCTGTCTGTCAAAACCAGGTGAGTTCAGTAATTGCTTCAGTTTAGTTGGTGAAGTTCATAGAGGCTAAAGTAAATAACTTCTGTTTAATTGAAGGTGTTTATAAAGTGACTCCACGCTCCTGTCACCAATTTGAACAGGATTACTACACCTACAACACGTATGTGACTGACAGTGACAAGTATTTTAATAATATGAATGCTGTTACAGTATGTTCTTGTTGTGTATCATTATTAAAGAAATTATAGTCCACACGATCTGATTTTCTTTTTGTTCCATAGATCTGCCCCAAGCATCTTAACTCTGACTGCTGTCAGACACCACATGACAGGGCTTATAACCACTGATAAGATGTTGGATGTCACAGTCACCATTAAGTGAGTGAGAACATTGTTATTTTGTGTTTGTAAAAGAGTGAAGCATATCTTCTGTCTGTTCTTTGTATTCAGTTTAAAGGGGGGTGTCATGTTAATTTTGCCCAATCTCATATTAATCTTTAGTACCTAGCGACAACTACTGCATCCATCTTTTCTCCAAAAAGTCTGGGGTAATTTCATAATTATATTAGATTAGATTATCTCTGAAAAAGCAGAGCACATGGAGTCGTGTCATGAGTGGAGTAAAAAGCATTCAAGCATTGCGGAGTTTTGCTTTAATGTGATATCTCTGTAAATAAAATGGGAAAAAATCTTTAGTCTTGCATCTTTTTGACAGTCACAATAGTGTGATCAGTCTAGACTTGTGCCTGGAGCATATGATTAGAACATTTAGCGTGTCACATGATCCGCTGCTAAATTCAAAGCTGCTTTTGTGATGGCTCATGCTGAGCCAAACCATATCAGTGTTTTCAGTGAAAGAATGTTTATTTTGGGTTGCAGACATTTGGATACACTTATTTAGAAGAAAAACAAAAGATTTGGGGTTTGTAAAATACCGCCAATATCTATGTAAGGCAGCAATTATGATCATTTTTGTGCATAAGGATGATGTGTTATTCACAACAGATAAACATTGTCTAGGTAACTAGGACGTTTACTCTATTTCTCCTCAAGTTAAACAGTAACTTATGGCCCGTTTCCATTAGGGATGCACCGATACCATTTTTTTGGAACTGATCCGATGCCGATACCAAAATTCTGAGTATCGACCGATATAGATCCGATATCGATACTGTGCCGTTATTTCATTCATTCATTCATTTTCTTTGCGGCTTAGTTCTTTTTTATTAATCCGAGGTCGCCACACCGGAATGAACTGCTAACTTCCCCTTGCCTAACTTGCCCTTCCAACCGCAACCCATCTCTTGGAAACATCCATACACATTCACTCTCACTCGCACTCATACACTACGGACAATTTAGCCTTCCCAATTCACCTGTACTACATGTCTTTGGACTGTGGGGGTAACCGGAGCACCCGGAGGAAACCCACGCGAACGCAGGGAGAACATGCAAACTCCACACAGAAACACCAACTGACCCAGCCATGGCTCGAACCAGCGACCTTCTTGCTGTGAGGTGACAGCACTACCTACTGCGTCCCCTGTGCCGTTATTTATTTATTTATTTTTTTACATAATACAGTTTCTATAGTTCTGGTGATAAACAAGAATATTTGAGGTAAAGTTCAAAACAAGGTTCGCTTAAGCCTAGTTCACACTACAGGATTTTAAACATCGCAGATCGCTGTGCTGTTCACACTACATGACTTGATTTTGTGTCTTTTTAATCGCTGTGGTGTTCACACTACGCAACACTACGTAAATGATCCACAAGAGGGGGGTGACACACTACAAGATCTGACAACAACTAGTTCCCCAACAGCTCAGTCCAGCAACCAAACCACAGCCAATGAAATGTTGAGGGAGGAGTCATCAGAAAAAGCTGAACACTGCTTGTGTGCTGATGACATCACTGACAGCGTTTCAAGCTTTCAAGGAAACTTTTAAAAACATCATCAATCAGCTGATGCATCAGCGAATCAATCGCTCATCTGCAAGGTTCGAGTGGATTGAGACACAGAGAGTTTTTAATTTTTGTAATTTAATAACTCATTGAAATAAAACTAACATATCTATAACACCCTGACATTTCCTAAATATCTGTGTATTTCTTTCTAACATTGTTATTTTTTAAATTACAAAACAGTAAAGAACTGAGCATTTCCTTTAATTACCATATTGGTCAAAATGACTGCATGCATGTCTGCTACTTTTCACTGTGACTTTAAATAGCATATTCTGTGCCGGGAAATAGCTCCTGTTTGAAAGTGAAAATGAAAGCGAGGCCCTGCATGTTCTAGTTTCTTAACTATATTTTTATAGGCTGTATTACCAAAAAATATAATATTTTTAGCGTAATGGTGTCACCAAATATGATGACAGACATTCAGAGCTTAATTTTAATATCTCAATAGAAGCTTTGAATGTAAATATGACGTGCCAATATGGCATTTTATATGAGAATGGTCAGAATGACCAGTATGGTAATTCTAATAGTTACAGAATTCTAGTTCCCCTGTTAATGTTACTCTCCTGTCCGTGTTAACGCAGAATGAAGCGAGTGCATTGATGCCCATTCTAGCCAATCACAGCCGTTTCTGTTGAGGTCCTGAGCATACGGCCATTCAGCTCATGCTGATATGCACTCTCATTGGCTGCAGCTCGTCACTACATCTGACCGCACGTGGGGTCAAGTTGGCCGACTGCTCTGGAATATTCAGAATGCTAGATATTGGAATTCCGTTTGCGAGGTGTTGGCGACGCCTCAGCGAGCCTCTTTGATGCGTTGTTCAGTAGTTCACACATAAAGACTGTAGAGTGCCTTGCACCCGCAGATTTCTTCCCGATCACAGCCCGATCTGTCGGCGAGCTCGTTAACTTCCAAATCGGGCTCAAATCAGGCTTAAAATCCTGTAGTGTGGACTAGGCTTTATATGCTTCAGTGCACAATCTGACAAACTGGTCTGTTAAATAAAATGTTAATAATATAATATTTTCATATATTATATTATTTATATAAGTTTCAGAGTAGCCTATATTAGGCTAAATAATTTTCTGTTAATGATAATTCATATGCGCCAGATCGCCAGTTTTCACTGTTATTAATTTAATCAACTACTTTGACCACAATGAGCCAGGCTATTCACACCACTTAAAGTATTCCACTCGGAAGAATAACCTCAGTCGGAAGAATGAAATCAGTGCGTTGAGGATCTGCCCAATGTATCACTGAGCCTTTTATGGTTTCAGGTAGGCCTATTTTGTGTGTGAAGAGCAGGTAATAACCCTCTACTCCAGTGTTGCGAATGCTATCTGCTGATCTAATAGACACACCGCAACATGATTTAGAAATAGCAATGATCTCCATGTTGCAGGTCAAAATTAAGCCATTTAATGCACAACTAAATGCATTTCTCCACTGATTACTTATATTTACAGGAACAATTAGTCTTGGAGAAAGTTTTTCGTGTTCGGCTACCTTCGTGGCTATTGTTGGCTTATAGATTAAACAGAATATAGCGCATGCGCAAGATCGGATTTGGATCAGTAGCAGCTGGCCGATACCTGATCCAGCAAAAATATGCGGTATCGAACCGATATCTGATCCACGTATTGGGATAAGTGCATCCCTACATTAAACAAAACTCAAACAGGGGGGTCAGCTGTAGTATTTAAAACTTTCATATGAAAGGCTTAAATTAACTGTGGCTGAACAAGGTCAACTCCACTTTACAATGAAAAGCACACTTCTTTGGAGCTATTCTCCAGCAAGTCCTATGCAGTGACTTCCTTATTATGTGTAAGGTGCTTTGATGGATGTAGTATCACTCTCGCCATTGTGTGCTCATGCTTATGTATGCATATGAGGAGTTCCACACTTAATAATATCAGCTAGTTTTTAAATTTACTAGCAAGTTTGATTCTTAATAAGAATCCTTCGCATTAACATTGTAAATAACTTTTCTTGGTGTTCTTTTGGCAGATCCTCTATTGAGAGTGAGCCTGCTTTGGTTCTAGGACCCCTACGCTCAAATGAGGAGCAGCGAAGGGAGCAGCAGCTTTTGGAAATAGCTGCCCGTAAGAAGGAGAGGGGAGAAGCTGGCGATGAGAAGAGCCCCCCTGTGGAAGAGAAACCAGAGCAACTTCATGAGCCTTTTCACTATGAGTTCTCCTATTGGGCACGGTAGGATTATGAGAAAGCTTGTCGTCTTTTTTTGTTTTCATGTAATGTTGTAGAATTGTACAAATTTGTTACTTTTTATAATCTTAATTTTATATATTGGTTTGGGTTGTTTCAGGGCTGGGGAGAAGATCACTGTCACACCTTCATCTAAAGAATTTCTGTTTTACCCTCCTGAAGTAGAGGCTACTATCACTGGTGGTGAGAGTGCAAACTTTTTTTTAAAGGCTTTTTAAAGGACTTAATGAATGCTGTCAGCTTCAACAGTACAGTACACATTGCTAGTTCCAGGATGTATACTTTTTTGCCCGTAGATCTACCTTAATTATTTTTGGCCTAGATTTAAGTGTGCCACAGAATAGGAACTATGTATAGCTAGGCATAGTTGAATATTAAGAGTTCAGTAAATAGAAATTACATACTTTGAGCTTTTTAAGTTAAGACCATTGTTTCTTCTTCCTCAATTCTAGTTTTAAACAAAAGACCACAGAAGATAAGGCAAAGCCAATTCTGTATAAATTGAACATTTTAGTAACACTTAACAATGAGGTCGTATTGGTTAATGTTAGTTAATACATTTACTAACTTGAACAAACAATAAACAATACATTTGGGACAGTATTTGTTCAAGTTAGTTAATATTAATGAAAACGCAGTTCTTCATTGTTAGTTCATGTTAAAGGTGCAGTAGGTGATTTGTCTTCAGAAACATTTTTGTTGTGCTGGTTGAAAGTGTCTTCTTATTCCAATAGTAAAAATTAAACTAAATTATCTAAATGTATTTATATGTATTATTACATTCTGGGTAAGGCATTAGACAAAAAAATGTTCATCCAATTATAATTTATCAGGCAGATTCTGATAAGTAGCCCAAACTGTCTGTCAGCAAATGTAGATTTATACATCTGTGCACCCATTTACGCAGATCCGCCATTTGCACGTACACGCACGACACGTTCATGACATGCACACGAGAGAGTGGTAAAAACAAATGCTCAATCAAAACTTTTTACAATCCTAAATCCATTACTTTTGCACGCTGGAGGAAGGATGCAGGGTGTCTGCGGGGTCTTAAAAAGTATTAAAAGTTGATAAATCAATTATGAGAAAATGAAGGCCCTTAAAAGGTATAAAAAAAGTCTTAATTGTGTTTTTATGAGGTCTTAAATTTTGTTTAAGTATTGTCTAAAGTGTTTGACTCCAAAAAAGCATAAATATATTTATTTTGCTCCTAATATTAACAACAGCGTGCTCGATCCACTCAATTGGTTCGTGCCGGGGTGCATACCGCCAAGCTCCTCCGTCCGGGTGATGTCACGTAATTTGCGACAAATGTGGGAAGGTGATGTGGCGCTCTCCACCACATGTAGTGAAACCATAGAGCAAAACAGACAGGAAAATGGGAAAATGTAATTTTGCGTTCTCCTAGTTGGAGAAGGATGAGTTTAAACAGTGTCTGAAGCCTGTTGCTGAAAACAACAGCGTTATTTATTATTTCCAGCTTTGTTTCTTATGAGCTTATCTGAGTTCTGTTGCATGGTTGCGCTTCAGTTATTTATTTAACTACAACTGTTTATTAACAACTGTTTATTAAGTTAAATGTTTGATACTGATTAGAACTTGAAATGGTGATGAGGATCTAAAATATTCTGAGAAGGTCTTTAAAAACTCATAAAAAGGTATTGAAATTACCTTTAGGATTCCTGCTTATACCCTGTGATGACACCATGGCTGAAGTGTTTCATTTAGACAGGTCATGTTATGTTTTAAAACTGTTTTAGTCACGCAAAGCTCATGTATATTGTGTTGTTTATGAATGGGCTATATGCATGAAAGTGGTGTTCAGCCACTAAAATCTTCTGCCAAAAGATTGGCTATTTTCAATTTCATAAGGGACCTTTTACAGCATCGATAATGTAGATTTTTATTAAGTTTTAACAACAAAACATAAGTAAATAGCGCTATTCCGCGTAGCCTGCTTTCCTGAGGTGAAATTGGTTTTATATTTACATTGGTTCATTTTTGAACAATGAAAACCTGTGATGCGCTCCCTATATTGTTTCAGCTATCTAGTCTGAAATAGCGTGCAAGTATAGCTTAGTAATAAGTGTAATTTCTGCATGCTGCCGGCCAAGCATTAGGCATACAGTAGTCGCTTTAGGACATAGCGCGTGAGAGAGTGAGACCAGCGATGCTTGCATGCATGGAATATTGCACATTGTGACTAGCTTTGCTTGCTACACAACTGAAAACATGCTAGATATAATACAGTTTTTTGTTTGGAGTAAATGCTGTACAAGTTAGGTCTGGCCAATTACTGGGCAAAATCTATAATCAGTCTAATTTTTCAACAATTTTTTTTTTCAATTACTTTCCCTATGCGTCACATGACCCCACTCTGTTAAAAGCTGTGGCTGATTTCTACTTCTGTGGCCACTTTGCAGCCACATCTGATCTCTGGTCAAGTAGAACGACAGACTTACTCTTGAGCCTTACTTTGCAATTTACTGACAATGATCGGAAGCTGCGCTAGAGATATTATCCATCTTATCCATTACATTAAAATGATTATTTACATTTAAATATTTGTTTATAGAATATGCAAGAAATGCACTTTTTAAAATATTATTTACAGGACATGCAAGAGTAAATTTTTTTGGTGAAGTTTCACAAACTAATTTTGAGAGGAGCACATGATATGATTTGTCTCTCATTTCTAATCATTAGTAAGCCAATCAGGTTATTCCAAACTTACTATAAATAGCCCATCTAGCATTACTCGCTTATCTTCGTTTTTTTGTAGAATCCCTCCATCCACCGCTTTACCAGGGAGAGCTTTCGAGACCTTCTTGTACCCCCTTACATGCTCATTGACCCGGCGAGAGCCTTGGACTCAATTATCTCCTAGCTCAGGGTTCTCTCCAACACAGCTTGCCAAACCTGCTATTATTATCAAGAAATATCTAAGCATTAACTCTTGAAAGAAGAGAGATTTTTAATATGAAAAACATTGAAAATAATTTATTTTGTTTTTTTTTTGGCAAAATTTTATTTATTTTCACTTTTTTTTTAATATAAACAGAGTGACTAAATACTTATCGTATATAGTTTGTGTTTCCTTCAGTTATTTTGTAATCAAGTTATGCACCCTTCATTTAAAAATCTCTCACTTGTAATATGTGAGCATATTTACTGTACAAAACTTGTCAGTGAACTATGAGGGCAAAAAAAATAAATAAATAGCATAATCGTTCATTAATCGTAATAGAGTTAAAATCTTCAATTGATCGAGATTTTAGGTCAAATTGCCCAACCCTAGTACAAGTATTGTTCTTAGTATTAGTAAATACATGAACTAATGAAACCTTATTGTAAAATGTGACCAACATTTTTTTACTGCAATAACAGTATAAATCATACATATTTTGTCAATCAAATGCTAGATATAATTGCAGTAGCGTTAACTTTAGTTAAGTAATTACTTCATCTATCTAGCAGGGATAACTAAACAGTACAGTATGACAACCTATTTACCTGGAGATTTTTATTTATTCTTGTGTGTTGTGTCATCTACATTAAATCTACTAAAAAAAACTATGTACATCTATGTCAAAATTTTTGTTGTTGCATGGCAAGAAGTGTATTCAGTTATTATCAACATACAGTGAATACCTTTTTACTCACTATTCCTGTTTGCTCTTAAAAAAAATTGAAAGGAAATGGCTAGTTTTAACCCAGTTTCTAATTGGTTCTGTCAGAGAATTGTCCAGGTCGATTGGTGGAGATTACAGGTCGGGCAGGACTGTTCCTCTCAGGGAAGGTGGCTCCTACATTAGAGGGTGTGGAAATCACTATAAAGGAGAGCAAAGCAACAACCCCTCTCATTACAGTTCTCACAGATGAAAATGGAGCCTACAGGTATCTCATTTGTTCAGTGACACTGTATACATTTATTTAATAGCTCTTTAATTGTGTGGAAAATATATTAAGTAAGGCACAAAACGCAACTCCAATTCAGCATTCTAAATGAATTTCACAATTCATTTTTTTTTCATCCATAAATAAGTGTTGGACCCCTACATAGTGACTCCCAGTATGACATCAGTGCCAGTAAAGAAGGCTTCGTCCTGACTCCAGTGGAAGGAAAGACTGGAGACTTCAAGGCATTTGCATTGGCAGGGGTCACTTTTGAGGTCAGTCACGTTAACATCTCATAATTCAAGTTGGGCTATCACGTTTGATTAGTTATTTCAATTTTAGGAATTGAATGCTTCGCTAGATTCAAGATTTTTTTTTTCTTGTCCAGATAAAAGCAGAGGATGGCGTTCCTCTCTCTGGGGTTCTGCTGTCTCTCAGTGGAGCAAACTTCCGCTCAAACTTGCTCACTCAGGACACTGGACTACTCACATTTAACAACCTGGTAAAGTCTTCTCAATCTCTAGACCGTTTTATTTTATTATTATTTATTTAATTTTTTTTGTTGCTCTAAAACTTTCGATGGCCATGTTTAAAAAATTTTGATCACTTAAGCCTAGTTCACACTACAGGATTTTTAACCTGATTTAAACCCGATATGGAAGTTAACGAGCTCGGCGACAGATCGGGGGAAAAAAAAACGCAGCAAAGAGGCTCGCTGATGCGTCACTGACATCTCACAGACGGAATTCCAGTATCTAGCATGCTGAATATTCCAGAGCAGTCAGCCGACTCGACCCCACGTGTGGTCAGATGTTGTGATGAGCTGCAGCCAATGAGTGTGCATATCAGCATGAGCTGAATGGCCGTATGCTTAGGACCTCAACAGAAACGGCTGTGATTGGCCAGAATGGGTATTGATGCACTCGCTTCATTCTGTGTAAACACGGACACGAGAGTAGGCTATATTAACAGTGGATCTAGAATTCTGTAACTATTTGAATTACCATACTGGTCATTCTGACCGTTCTCATATAAAACGTCATATTGTCACGTCATATTTACATTCAAAACTTCTATTGAGATATTAAAATCAAGCTCTGAATGTCTGTCGTCATATTTTAGGACACCATTACCCTAAAAATATCTTTTTGGTAATACAGCCTATAAATATGTATTAAGATACTGGAACATGCAAAGAGCTGGGCCTCGCTTTTATTTTTACTTTCAAACAGGAGTTATTTGACGGCATAGAATATGCTGTTTTAAAGATATACCTGAAGTAATTTTATGTTTTTGCGATCAGAAAGTTATGTTTATGTTAGCAGGAAGTTGCTAGGCAAAAAATGCGTGCATATTTAAAGTCACAGTGAAAAGTAGCAGACATGCATGCAGTCATTTTGACCAATATGGTAATTAAAGGTAGAAATGCTCAGTTTTTTACTGTTTGTAATTAAAAAAAATAACAACATTAGAAAGAAATACACAGATATTTAGGAAACGTCAGGTTGTTATAGATATGTCAGTTTTATTTCAAAGAGTTATTAAATGACAAAATTTAAAAACTCTGTGTATCTATCTACTTGAACCTTGCAGATGAGCGATTGATCTGCTCAGCTGATTGAAAATGCTTGAATAAGCTTGAAATGCTGTCAGTGATGTCATCTGCACACAAGCAGCCAATAGTGTTCAGCTTTTTCCGATGACGACTCCCTCAATTTTATTGGCTGTGGTTTGGTAGCTTGACTGAGCTGTTGACACAAAATCAAGTCATGCAGTGTGAACAGCACAGCGATCTGCCGATGTATAAAATCCTGTAGTGTGAACTAGGCTTTAGTTAACATGAATTAACAGTGAACAACACATTTGTTAAGCATTACTTAACTGCAATTACATTAACTGAACATGAATTAAAGTCTTCGTTAATGCATTAGTTAATGATCTGATGGTGAACAAGGACTTTGTTCAGCATGATATGATCTTTGCAAACTTACTCATTCTAATGTTTCACTTTACATTAACAGCTTAATTTGTTAATGTTTAGTTGCACATACACTAATGCATTTGTCTATGGATTAAATAACAAGACCTAACAATGAAAAACTAATTTATTCCACCATACTTGATCTATTTTGTAAACTAAACGTATATTAAATTTGTTAATGAATACATTTAACACACATCAACAAGTCACATAAAAAAATGCAATGCTGAATTGTCGTTGTGTATTAAGTTAACACATTAATATAAGTTTAATTAACTTTAACAAAGATTACATAAGGCTCAACAGATGTGTTGATCACTGTTAATTTATTGCATTATCTATTACAACCCTATTTTAAAGTGTTGCCTTTTTTATCACTTCAGACAAAAGTGAAATTTTCCTTAGCGTTTACTCATTCTCAATTGGTTCCAAATCCTAATATGTTTTTTTTTTTTTTCCTTTGTTTAACAAAATGTAAGACTTTAAGAATATCGGTAACTAGTAGTCATTGAGTTCTGTAATAGGAAAATAACATTATGGAAGTGGACTTGACATGTGGTCTAGAGGTCTAAATAGATCTCTTTTATAGGACGACTATGAGCTTTGTAGTGTTGCTGATTGTATGCATGCAGAGATACATTACACACGAAAGGAAAAGGAAAGTGATAAAATCATATGGCATCTATGGTGTTTTGATTTATTTAGATTACATAAATTTATATAATTTATTTTCCCCCCAAAAGATTCTGTTATATGCTCTCTTATGTTCAACATTTGTATGACTTGACTATGATAAAAGTTCAGAGATCATGTTTTGTTGAAAATAAATGCATCAGTTATGTAGATAACACTGTCATAACTCCTCCACTTGCCGTTTCAGAGTCCCGGCCAGTACTATTTCAAGCCCATGATGAAGGAATTCCGCTTTGACCCCTCAGCACAGATGATAACTGTAGAAGAAGGACAAGTGTTGCATATTCCCATCACTGGCTTCAAAACAGCCTACAGGTCAGCATGCAAAAAGAAAACCAAAGATGTGAAGATCAAATTTGTGCGTTTTTTTTGAAAGAAGCATTTATTTATTTCATAAAAAAAAAAAAATAATAAATATAAATATATATAAATATATATAAATATATATATATATATATACGCGCATACAGTTGAAGTCACTACGCTCCACCTAAAGTACTCAATAAATGGATTCCATATTACATAGAAATTCTTAGTTTTATTTTTAAGGGAAAGTCTTAGCTTCTCAAGTTGCAGGCAACACATTACTTTTTTTTTTTATCAATGTGGAGCAACTGGGAGGATCTTTTAATTTTCAGTTCAGTAAAGTCAACCTACGTGCCAAAAGAGATATAAATCTAATCACTGTATGTTGATTGTTAGATGGTTCTGCATCATCACTGACACAAAAAATAGCTAAAATAGGCCTAAGATATATTTGTTTTCCCACCACTTCTGATATTAAATGAAAAACCAAAATCCAATAATTAACAATTTTAGAACAATTTCAAAACGTGACCAGCAATGCCGAAGTTTGACTGCATCTATCACACAGAGGGGGAACGTCTTTGAGAGCTTTAATTTAGACGTGTAGTAATAAATGAATGAATAAATTGTATTAAATCATGCCTGTTACACACAGAACTAAAACGAACTTGTTCTTATGGTTTCTCCCATTGCCAGTTTTCAATTTTTGCTTTCCAGATCCAAAAGATCTAAAGGAGTGTATCCCTTTACTTGACCAGACCTGAAATATTGAGTCAGTTTGAGAAGGAAGAAATTAATGAATCAGAACATGTTTGCCTCTTTTTAAGTGTTTTCTCTTTGTAACACTTGATCAATCTTATGCATCTTTACTGAATAAAAGAATGTATAATTAATTTCCAAAAAACTCTTATTGACTCTAAACTTTTGAGTGGTGATTTAGATTTGAAAATGCTCAATACGCACCTTGTCTATTGTGAAATACAGTTTATGTTTATGTGTTTTGCTGTCTTTTAGCTGCTATGGAACAGTGCAGTCAATAGGTGGCGATGCGGAGCAGGGTGTTGCAGTGGAGGCAGTGGGACAGAGCGAGTGTGGCATGTACAGTGAAGACACTGTTACTGATGAAGAGGGACGCTTTAGACTCAGAGGCTTACGGGTGAGACAGATGAACAGTATGACTGGAAAAAAATTTCACAAGAAAATACACTACTGGTCAAGAGTTAGGTTTTTGATTGTTTTGAAGAAGTCTCTTCTCACCAAAGCTGCGTTTGTTTGATGAAAGATACAGAATAAACAGTAATTATGTATACATTTAAAATAAATATAACTACACTGTAAAAAAAACGTAAAATTTACAGTAAAAAAAATGTACAGTCAGCTGTGGTTTTCAGACCTTTACATTTAAAATACGGTAATTTTTTTAATTTTACAGTAAACTACCATATTTTACTAATTTAATGTATTGTACAGCAGTTTTTTGATGTATGAACATCTGCACATCATACCTTTGTTATACTGACAACAACACAAACTTTATCATGTGCTGATGAGAAAGTCAAATGACGATCCAAAGCTCATCAACTTTTCCCACGAGCAGAGAAACATACTAATATATAAAAGATGCTTGTGTGTCATTCACAGAACTACTGAACACCATCATGGTAACACACATGACATTAGAGTAATGCAATGAACATTATTTATCAATATTAGATGTAACACAGAGCTCTAATGTACATCGCTGATGGGAAAATGACTACAAAGAACCATAGTAATGTCAGCGCAGTAATGCAGGGAATTTGAGGAAAGTCAATTTATGGTTACTATAAATAGCTGTATATATTAAAGAAACGTATTGTTAACTAGGTTATGGATTTTTACTGTAGCATTATTTATTTTATTTTTTTTGTGTTGAAATTAGTTATTTTTTTACAGTGTAAATCTAATATAATTTATACCAATTGAATATAATATGATATGTGCAATTAAATGTTGAATTTACCCCAGCAACACATGATACTTACTTCAGAAATCATTATAATATGCTGATTTGCTGTTCTTTTAAAATCAATTATTATTAATACTCGATCTTTAATAATGATTTTTAGAACTCTATATGTTGAAACATTTTTCATGTTTCAGAGTTTTTATCAAAATAACAGAATTACATTTTTTTGTTACATTTGTAAATGTCTAATGCTTTTTTTTTTAATGTTCTTGACGAATAAAGTAACACTTTACAATAAGGATGTATTAGTTCATGTTGGTGAATGTGTTTACTTGCTCGAAAGAACGGTGAACAGTACATTTATTACAGTATTCATTCATCTTTGTTACCAATGGAAATAAAGTTGTCCATTGTTCATATTAACTCATTGTGCATTAGCTAATGCATGAATTTGTATTTTAATAATGCATTAGTAAATGATTAACTATGATTTAATACATGCTGTTGTTCATTATTAGTTAATGTTAATAAATGAATTAACTAATGCAACATTATTGTAAAGTGTGACCAAGCAAAGTAAGCTTAACTTTCATATTTTTGCAACTTCCACATGAATATGAACAGTTTTCTCCATGATATTAATAATAATACATGTTTCTTTAGCAGCAGTACATAATTTTAGGATGATTTCTGAAAGATCATACCAGTGAAGAAAGTAAAATGATGACTTTTAAACTGCATTCAATAAGAAAACTGTTTTTTATTTTTGTATTGTTTCACAATTTACTGTATTTTAATCAAATAAGTGCAGTCTTGGTGAGCAGAAAAAGTTCTTTTAAAGAAAAAAAGGTTAAAAATGTACCAATCCAAAACCTCGCCATTTTAAAATTGTAAACAAATGTTGCCTTCTAATGTTCATTTCCAGCCTGGTTGTAACTACAACATTCAACTGAGAGGAGAGGGAAATGATCACATAGAGAGAGCATTGCCACCACACAAGACAATTGAGGTGAGCATACATGAGGACTTATCACATTATTTATGATTTAAAAGTTATATATGGTTAGTAAATAAACAAACATTATATATGTATTTAATATAATTCTCGTTTATATATTTTTTGGATTCTTTTAGGTCGGCAACACTGATATTGATGGAATCAACATAATCGCCTTTAGACAGATCAATCAGTTTGATCTGAGTGGAAATGTCATCACTTCCCCTGAGCATCTTCCCACTCTCTGGGTAAGTCAACTTGAAGAATTGAGATGCAAATACCTCTAAGTTTCATCTTAAATTTTCGTCTAAACTAAGTATTTTCCTCAGGCTTCTGTGTGTAGGTTCTGTAATTTCACTTTTATTGCCTTAAAAAAGTTAAATAACTGAACATAAACATGAGAAAAATGCTACATATCGATAAACATTTCAGATGGAGCTTTCAGAGGTTTTTGCATCTGAACTCTTGACTTGAATACTGTTTTAATGTTATTTTTGATGGAAGCTTGACATCATTGTTGTTTCTCTCCTCAAAGGTGAAGCTCTACAAAAGTGATAATCTTGACAATCCCTTCCAGAGTGTGTCTCTTGGCCAGTCCCTTTTCTTCCACTTTCAACCTCTGCCACGTGACGGAGAGGTAGAGCTATATTAATTACATTTGTACCAACATCTATACCAGTGGTTCTCAAAGTGAGGGGGGTGGGTTGCAAGATGAGTTTCAAAAATCTATTAAATTTGATTAACTATTGGAATCATCATATTTTATCCATAACATACAAAGTTAAAAATAATATACATTAAAAAAATGACAACATGCAAATAAAAAACCATCAGCCTTTCAGATAGTTTTATTTTTATTTATTTTTTCATTGTATTGTGACCCCTGATGTGATTTACATTAGATTAACAAACAGCAATGTCATCAGTTGCAGCAGATTGGTTTTACGGCACCTATCTTTTACCAGGGTAAACTTTCTGACACCTTTACGGCATCCATGTACATTAAAAATGAATACACACAAGCACATAACATGTTAATGTAATGTATTGTGATTCAAAACAAAACTTTCAACAGTCATGATTCTTCTGTAATTATTCTAATGTGCTGATTTGGTGTGCAAGAAACATTTATGAATATTATCATTATTGAAAACTGTGCTGCTTGATATAGTACCACATCATGTTGCAGAACATTGTATTTCAAATTAATTCTGTTATTGTGAACTTTGTAATCATCGCAGTATCATAAAAAGCAAAATGTATTTTTTTTAACACAAATCGTAAAAAATTATTTATTACGGATAATAGCAAACCACTTCTTAATGATTGAAAACTGGTAATAATTGATGTAACGGCATTTGTCTGCCGATGAAACATTGACTGAATTAAAACATGCGATATGCGATGTCCAGTAATATTTATTTAATGTCATAACTAACTTTGTTCCTTCAATAAGCCCAGCTGCATTTGAAAATCTGTAAAATAATGTAATGTGAATTTTGGAAAATGGGACATGCTTGATTTATTCAAGTGTTTTGGATTTACTTATGAGTTAAAAGCAATCAAAAATGGAACGGAACACAGACATGTACAATAAAATATATATTTTTTAGCTCAAATTCTGAACCTAAATGCACAAATACATGCTAAAATGTTTTGCTGTTTGATTATTAAATAAGAAACTTCACATTTTTAAAAACTTTGAAAAAAAAAAAATTTTGTCACAAGGCCCACTTATAATCATGTTAAGTAATATTGACCTTTTTTTTTTATTTACTTTTTTCAAAAATCGATCAGTGCTACTATACAGCAATGTCAAAACAGTTACACTTATTGTCTATGTCAGTTTAAAAATTATATTGGTTCATTACAATGAAGGCATATAAGACTAGAAGATTCAGATTAGCTTCTGTATGTTATGCAGGACTTTAAACAACGTTATATTTTTTTCGTACACAACATGCAAACTGAACCGAAAGACCTCTAATAAAAAAAGTTCACCAACCTTAACACTTTAAATAAGTTTAAATTTATTGTCTTCTTTAGAGCTATGTGCTGATGCTGGACACCTCCCTCTCTCGATCCCAGTATGACTTCAAACTGCCACAGGTCTCCTTCACATCCTCTGGTTACCACAAACATGTAACACTAACCTTTAACCCTAAGGTAAGAACCTGTTCACACAAAGCACACAGTTCTTTCTTTGTTTTCCTATAAGATTTATGTAAATATATTGCTTGACTACAATTATTATTTATCTCAAATTACTTCTATTACATAGTTTTTTTATTATTATTATTTGTTTATTACTTGTATGTTATATAGTAATGTACTTTGTACATGGGAAGCATCTGCAGTTGTTTTGTTTTGTTTCTTTGGACAAAACAAATAAAGCACAGTTCTCCAATTGAGTTGTCCTGAACGGGAGAATGCTTTACATACTGTACAGTGTCAAAGTGTATAAGATTATAGTTGGTGTTGGGTGTAATATAGCCAGTGTAACTAATGTAATTAGATTACTTTTCGGCAAAAACAGTAACGGCATCCATGTACATTAAAAATTAATACACACAAGCCATGGCTGATCTATAATTTCTAAATTAAAATTAAACCAAGAATAGAATTGTGCTGTAAACATTGGGCTCACCAGTCTCATTAAGTTAATATTAGTTATTAGTTATCAATTAGTTCATATTAAGTCAAACAAATAAACAAATGACTAGAAAAAGATTATATGGTAGTTACTTAGACTGTCACACTTTTTGTGCTGTCAGTGTGTGTGTGTGTGTGTGTGTGTGTGTGTGTGTGTGTGTGTGCGTGTGCATGTGTGTGTGCGTGTGCGTGTGCGAGTGTGTGTGTGCGCCATTGTGTGCAGTATATTTAAAACCAACTTGAGGATAGTGGAAAACATTATTAATTTTGTAATTACACAGACTTTTGTGAGAATATAAATGTTAATGTAATGTATTCTTGTGATTCAAAACTAAACTTTCAACAGTCATGATTCTTCTATAATTATTCTAATGTCATTTTTATGTAATTAAATTACACTTATAATGTACTTGCCTTAAATGCTTTAAATAAATGATAAACAATTCAAACAGAGTAATAAAATGCAAATATTTTGCAGAATTATTCTATTTTTCAGCTAAAGAAGGTTATATTTATCCAGGCAGTTAACCATTTTTGAACATTTATTGTATATACATTTAGATTTATTTAGTATTATTTTAAATAGTATTTAGTAAAGTAATGAAATCACTTATTGAGCAATTGAGTTACTTTTAATACATAGTAATTTTAGTCATAGTAACTATTTAAATACCATTTTAATGAAGTAATCAAAAAAGTCATTACTTAGTAATTGCTGAAGTAAATAACCCAACACCACATATAGTTGAACACCGCTTGTCCATTCAGGTGCTTGATAGATATGTTTGCTGTTTACTTAAAAGCTTTTGAAATGTGTTTTGCTCAAATTCTGCATGTAATTACATTAGTGTTGGAAGGGAGTTAATAGAATTGACAGTGTTCAGTCATGTGACCTGTACGAAGACCCAGAGGGTAAAACAATGGCCCGTAACGGCACCTTACACTGGGATCTCCATAGAAACGGAGCACAAGCTGGTCACATTTCCTTCTGTTTCGGGCTACAAATATATGGATCACATATCAACAACAAAAATAGAGACACAAAATGTAACCCAAATTTATCTGCAACCGTCATTTTTTTGGTCAGTTAAAACCATCAGGTCTCTGCCAGATCTCAGCGATGTTTACATGTCTATCTTATGTAATGGGGAATCCTTCTCAGTGTTTCAGTTATAGGTGACAGCAGTAAAGAAAATTTGTTTCTGGTATGTTTGATTATAATTTTATTTGTTTTGCTTGGAATAATATTTGCTTATGGGCGACGCGGTGACGCAGTAGGTAGTGCTGTCGCCTCACAGCAAGAAGGTCGCTGATTCGAGCCTCGGCTGGGTCAGTTGGCATTTCTGTGTGGAGTTTGCATGTTCTCCCCGTGTTTGTGTAAATATAAATACGGTACTGGTGAATTGGGTAGGCTAAATTGTCCGTAGTGTATGTGTGTGAATGAGTGTGTATGGATGTTTCCCAGAGATGGGTTACAGCTGGAAGGGCATCCACTGCGTAAAACATGTGCTGGATAAGTTGGCGGTTCATTCCGCTGTGGCGACCCCGGATTATGAAGGGACTAAGCCGAAAAAAAAATGAATGAATAAATTAATATTTGCTTGTAGGAGAAACTTTTACTTTTACTTTTTGCTACTTTTACTTAGTATTTTCAATTATACTTTATAACCGCACTTAACAGCAAATTAGAATAGAAACTGTAAAAAAACAACAACTATAAAATCAAAGACAGTTATAGGTACTTTAGATTGGGATTGGGCAATAATCACTCAGTTCGCGACAGGAGACAGCGCTGCTTTGCCTGCCAGGGGGAGGTCATTTTCCTAATGTTCCTAATGTTGTGACGTCACGTAAAAACTGTCAATAGTAACTAAAATAGTCATAAAATAGTCATTATAAAATAGTCATTAACAAAATTTTACATACATAAATGTTAATTTTCAAACCAAAACCCTTTTTTTGTATATTTTGCTTACTGAAATGCAGTATTACTTTGAAACTGTTTCTAACTAAAAACAACTGAAATTTGTAACTTATACAATCTTTTATATAATTCTTGTTCTTTTTTGTTGTTTCTTTTTTCAAAAAAAAATTTTTCATTTTCTTTATAATGTACTGTGATTTTTTGTATATTCTCCCTTTTTGCTAAATAAAAATAAATAAATAAATAAAATAATTAAGTCACAGCTAAAAAGGTGGTCTATAAGCATAAAAACAAGAGAAGGGTAGTACAGCTTTATGGCAAGCAAGCAGTTTTTCTATGTTGCATTTTTCTAACCTTTTTTATAATAGTTTAACCTGCTTAGATACAGGCTAAATTTGTAGCCTATATGTGAACTTTTTATTATGTTTCAAATATTTCCCAAATCCTGTTTTTTCAGCACTTTTTTTTTAAATAAACTAATTTACAATCTAGTAGCTAATTTTGGTAACACTTTAGTTTAGGTCACAAATCATGCTAATAACTACTGGCTTATTAAAGGCCTATTGTTAAGATATTAATTTAATAATAGTAGTTAAGTATGCTCTTATTGTGCATGCCAAATCCTACCCAAAACCTAAACCTTATTAACTAACTAAACTGTTAATTGGTAATTTATTAAGCTATTAGTGTTAGAGAATGATTTTTTAATAACATGAATTGTGGCTGAAACATATTTTTTTCCAAGTTATTTTGTAAGATACTACTATTCAGTCTAAAGTACAATTTAAAGATGTAACTAGGTTAATTGGGTTAACCAAGCAAGTTAGCCTAATTGGACAAGTCATTGGACACCAGTGGTTTACACTGTAGCCAGTAAATATTTACAAAAAAATCATAATTCTAATAATATTGAAAAAAGAATGCAGAACAACCAAATTTTAATAAACACAACAACCAAACTAAAAGAAATGAGCCTTTCCCAAGAAGAAAAAAAAGAATAGGAAATGCTGTTAAAATGGGGCAGTGCGGTGGCACAGTGGGTAGCGCTGTCGTCTCACAGCAAGAAAGTCGCATGGTTCAAGCCTCAGCTGGGTCAGTTGGCATTTCTGTGTGGACTTTGCATGTTCTCCCCGTGTTGGCATGGGTTTCCTCCGGTTGCTTCGGTTTCCCCCACAAGTCCAGAGACATGCGCTGTAGGTGAATTGAGTAAGCAAAATTTTTTTGTACTGTATGTGTGTGAATGGGAGTGTATGGGTGTTTCCCAGTGATGGGTTGCTGCTGGAACGGCATCCGCTGCGTAAAACGTATGCTGGATAAGTTGGCGGTTCATTCCATGGTGGCAACCCCTGATTAATAAAGGGACTAAGCCGAAAGAAAATGAATGAATGCTGTATAAACTTGCTAGCTTTATAATGCCAATATTGATATTTGATGCATCACTCATTACTAATTTCTGTCTATCTTTTTGGCTGTCCACAGAGGAAAATACCAGACCAAGATGTTGCCCAGGGGTCTTTCATCGCCCTTCCTTTGACATTGCTGCTATTGCTCGCTGTTTATAACCATGAGCGGGTACTTGCTGCTTTTTTTTTCAAGAAGCTTGAAATTTACAACTGTTGCCATCCTACAACTTCATATAAATAATAATAATGTGTCTTTCCCAGGTGATTCCTCTTCTTCTGCAGCTGGTCAGTCAGATCCAGGGTGTTCGAGGACTCACTCAGGCAAGCAGCGATGGGCTTCCTGTGGATGAAGCCAAACGTCCATCAAAACGGCCGAAGACGAGGCGTACATGAGACTCCAGTATCACAAAGCTAATCACTGCATTCAGATCTCACAAACATCCAGCGTCATTATGTTGGTCTGGTCACAAAATCTTAACAAATCAACCTCACATAGGTCGCCATGGTTTTCTTTTCTTTTTTTTTTTGGACCGTATATTTATTGCTGATTCTCAGATGACTCCAGTTTGTTTTTTTTGTTTTGTTTTTTTACTGTGGTGTACTGGTCACACAGATCCCTATAATACAGTCCCTCGCATGTGAAAGTGGCTCAGAGATCTATTTTAGTTTGTGAGAGTTTGCTCAGGGAGGATGACTGATTTTCAAGAATACAATTGCGTGTGCGTTTTTTTGTTTTTCAGTAGTATAAAAAAAAGTAATTGCCCAACTAATTTATTGTTTGATAATTCCAGTAGCGTCATTAATTAATAGATTTTTATTAACCCTCAATAAAATCCCAATTAAAATAATGAATAAATTGTAGAATTCTTTTTTTATTTTACAAACTTAAACACATGCGTTTTAAACTAGAGGTTTGTTTAATATACATTAATACTGTTTCATCAGATTCATTTTTTTATGATGTTTGGCTTCCCTAATTTGTTTATATACCATGTAAGACAACCTGGAGCTCACAGTTTCAGTACCTTTGAAGTAATTGACCTGCTGCTACCATTTGATGGGTTCAGGACATATTCATTCCACTGCATTAAAGCATCAAAATGTGATAATGTATAAGGTCCTAGAGAGCATTGATAATAAAGTGTTTTGGAATTTATTAAATTGGAATTTACTCTTTATTGTGACTGTGAAATCCTCAAAATTGCAGTATGTTTGTCAGATTGTATCTTTTTTTTTTTCATTTACAATAAGTAGGAATCGAGAGCAAATATATTTCCTTGCTCTGAGAAACCCACTTGAAGTTATCATCTAAGCTTACTGCAGCACTGAAACATTCTGTAATGTTTAAATACAAGTTGTACATGATGAAATATAATGAACAGACATTATTTTACCATCTTGTTCTGCATACTCTAGACAAAACCCAATATTTATAGGAAAGAACACAATTGTAAGTTCAATAATACGTAATAATTAAGTGAAATAAATCCCATGCATTACAATATATACACTACCTGAAAAAAGTCTTATCGCCTATCAAAGTTTTAGGAACAACAAATAATAACTTGACTTCTAGTTCATCATTTGGTATCAGAAGTGGCTTATATGAAAGGCAAAGGCCTCTAGATTGCCTTGATTATTAATTATTTAATTAGGACAGTAAGGTCTGATTTTGCTTAGACAAAAGTCTTGTTCTTTAACAGAAATAATGTACAGTATAGAATATAAAGTCATGGTGCAGTGGAAAAAATAATTAATATTGTGTATGGCTCAATAAGCTTGGAGGACTGCATCATACATCTCTGCAGTGACTCAGATAACTTATTAATAAAAGCCTCTGGAATGGAAAAGAAAGCGTTCTTGCAGGACTCCCAGAGTACAACAAGATTCTTTGGATTCATCTTCAGTGCTTCCTCTTTCATCTTACCCCAGACATGCTCAATAATGTTCATGTCTGATGACTGGGCTGGCCAATCCTGGAGCACTTTGACCTTCTTTGCTTTCAGGAACTTTGATGTGGAGGCTGAAGTATGAGAAGGAGTGCTATCCTGCTGAAGAATTTGCCCTCTCCTGTGGTTTGTATTGTAATGGGCAGCACAAATGTCTTGTTACCTCAGGCTGTTGATGCTGCCATCCATTCTGCAGATTTTTTCTTCACCAAACTTGGGTCCATGTGGGTTCGAATAGGTCTTCTGCAGTATTTGTGATTATTGGGATGCAGTTCAACAGATGATTCATCAGAAAAAAAGCTACCTTCTGCCACTTTTCCAAATGATCAACTAGAAGTCAAGTTATTATTTGTTGCTCATACAGTACAACTTAGATCGACCACAAGACCTTTGTCAGGTAGTGTAAATAGAAACATTAGATTTTGTTTATATAGAATAAAGACTTACCTGCAGAAGTGTAATGATGATTGATAAATAATAGCATATTATTTGTAACACTAAAATGACAATTATAATTACATGCAACTAATCCTAACCATATAGTAAGTACATGTAGTCAAAAAATATTAGTCATTATTTAAATTGCACACCTTGAATTAGTGCAAAAATAAAATCTAAATTTCTGTTGTTCCATAAATGGAACAAGAAGTTTTGAATCACCCAATCGTTGCAGGTTACATAATAAAAATGTATTACATGTTTTTGTCAATATTGTGAAATACTAGGTATTATATCATTTTGACAACACTGATGAATAATGGCAGACAAAATCAAAAATAGAATCACAGTTTAAGAAATTCATCTGAATTTCAAGGAAATTATATCAAATGACTGTTAATTGTGATTATTCCATTTTATTAGTCTTCCATTCTGAAAGAACATTATATCCAGTGGCTATGGATTTAGTGACCAGGTCGAGATGTGTATGTGGGAAAATCTGTGATTTAATACAAGCGTTGTATGTTGTTTTCAAAATCAGATGAATGTAAATATACCACATGTAATTCTCTTATTTTGGATTCACATCTGATGTGTAGGTATTAAAGTGATACACAGTAATATATTCATGAACACTATAATTTCCACATTGTATAGCCTATAGATTATAGTACACTATGCATATAGACTATAGCGGCCATACAACACAAAAGAGTTTTAAAATCACAATTCACCTTGTCTTTGTTCGGGATTTACCTGACAGTAGTGTTGACTGTGTATGTAATTGTTCTTTTTATTAACTTCACAATAACAAAACAATGCTTTCAGAAAATAATATCCATTTTAATTGACAGATTATCGATTATTTAATCCGGAGGATTTAAGAAAACACTGTTTGAAGATATAAACCAGATAGTTAATCACATTAAAGGCATTCATTTGTTATTTAGACCAATTGTCTTTTTTTTTTCTTGCTCTTAATGACAAGGTTAGGTTTTGTTGTTTGTATTTTTGAAAGATTTTATCTTTAGGGGTAATTTGGTCACTCAAACATAATTACATTTTATACATCCAGAGGTACTGAAAATTTCAAGTGATTAAAATGCTTTTAAGAGAGGAAGTTAAGAGACCATTTGACAATTCTCAGTTTCTTGTGACTGACATTTTATAGTCATGTTACTGAGTAAAATGGCTAGAATTTTCTTGTTCTTCTTTCCTTTGCATAAAATAGCAAAAAGGAGCTATGTTTTGAGAACTTCCTATTCGTTTTTATTTTATATTATTATTGGTCATATGTTGTGTTTATTTTTACAACAAAATACCTGTGTTTTTATTTAAGAAGCGTTAAGAAATCAATATTTGGTATAATCCTCATTTTTAATCACAAAAATAAAAAAGGATATTCTGACAAATAATAATTTTCAAAATATAAAAATAAATAGTAATGCTCTAAATGACAGCATTAGTATTTTAAATTTCAAAGAAATGTTTATAGAAGTTGTTGTTTTTTACATAGGTATTTAAAAAGAACACAAGAGCAGTAATCACAATGTGATACTGTGGAACTGTTATATCGTCATCCAAGTTTATCACACAGTCTGAATTTTACATCTGCACATGCCTAGTGTGTATGAGAGAGAAAATGTGTTGTTTTTGTCGAATTAACCATTATTGGTAAAAATGTATATTTATTGATTTATTATTATTATTATTATTATTATTATTATTATTATTATTTAATTTTCATCCATTGATTTTGGAGAAAAAAAAACACAATTTTACTCAAACACCTACATTAGGCTACACCTAAATAGTGCATCCAGAGAAACTGAGATTTTTATTTTGTGCTAGAATGACACAAATAGTTTAATATTTCTTTAAACGTACTCAAAAAAACGATTCATTCACAACTTATTTGTACAGTGTAATCCAGTTTGTTTAGCTTATTACGTGCAGTGAAAAAACTATTACCCGAAAATACAAGCGAATCTCGAGCTTTTAAGACCCAGAGGGGGTCCGTGCATCGCTCCATCTTATTGATTACGTATTTCAAGCCGTGTCTTCAAACCGGTGTCTCCTAATTGACAAGTGGACTCGGTGTTTCGGTGCTGCTCCGCGGAGTGGTGTTGACACAAGTCAACACCTGCAGCCATTTTACACTCCGATGTAAAAAAGAAATATGACGGTGATGCCGTGAATCAAACCCATCTCTGAGCAGACCGTCTGCGCCCGCGAATCCAGCAAGTCAAAAATGGTGAAAAGAAAGAGCCTGGATGACAGTGACCAGGAAAACTGCCGTGGGATCCCGTTCCCGATCCAAACCTTCCTGTGGAGACAGACCAGGTCAGTGGTTTAGTCGTGGCATAACAGGTGTTTTCCGCGAGTGATCAGTGTGTTTCTGTGCTGTACGGTTCCCGCAGAGCCTGGCTCATTCGTATGCTTCTCTCATACCGGTGTCTGAATGGATTTCTGTTGCGGACGGTGCGTCATCTTTTCATACACCGCCGCACCTTGTGTCTAATTATGAGACGTAAAACAAATTTTGTGAAATACTGTGTCGAAAAATCTCACCTTCATAGAGCAATGGTGGTGTCGGTGCTTTACCCAGAGCTCGTCATAATTCAATTCCAGTTAAAAACCTGATTGTCATTTGCAGGCTCGATTATGGCTGTTGTTGTGGTTGGTTTACTTCAGTTTTAATCATATTTGTATCTAAATGAATGGTGTATCTGTTTCAGTGCGTTTTTACGACCGAAGTTAGGGAAGCAGTATGAAGCCTCCTGTGTGGTGAGTGTTATTAATAATCATAAGTGAACACATTCACCTGTGAATAAGCTCCCATAAATCTCAGAAAACTGTAAGCCATAATACATGCACTGCTGTCATTTTAAAGCAGGATTTATTGTGGGTGGTAGGTTATGAAAAGGTGTTATCGTTATGTCATTATATGTTTTTCTGGGTTTTAATATATTAAAGAAAATAGTGTACATAACAAGCATTTTTCATGCAATATATTGTGGTTTTAGTCTATACAGTTAGTACTAGTAGTCGTCTTAGTCTTTTTTTCTAAATAAATAAAATTATGATTTTTATCATGGTAAATCATTTTCTTATGTGCAAATAATACTGTAACAAGAGTAAGGAATCATTTGAGATTTACTTGTGAGGATTATGTCTCGCACAAAACCCAGAAGCTGAGGCGGACTTGACCAATAAGCGAGGTAAGCAGTCGCTTAGGGCCCTGGAGAATTAGGGGGCCCTGACCAGTGCCAGGAAGCCTATATTTAGAATATAGCTCTTTTAATAATTTTCTATCATACAGTTTCAATCAGAATTGTCAAACCCCCTTTGATTTTTTTTCTTTCTTTTTTAAAATATTTCCCAAATGATGTTTAACAGAGCAAGGAAGCAGAAACAGAGCACAGTACGTCTGACAATATTTTTTCTTCAGGGGAAAGTCTTATTTGTTTTATTTGGGCTAGAATAAAAGCAGTTTAAATTTTTTTTTAAACCATTTTAAGGTCAAAATTATTAGCCCCTTTAAGCTAAATATTTTTTGATAGTCTACAGAACCAACCATCGTTATACAATAATTGCCTAGTTACCCTATCCTGCCTAGTTAAACTAGTTAAGCCTTTAAATGTCACTTTAAGCTGTATAGAAATGTCTAAAAATATCTATTAAAACATTATTTACTGTCATCATGGCAAAAGATAAAAGAAATCAGTTGTAAGAAATGAGTTATTAGAACTATTATGTTTAAAAATGTGTTGAAAAAATCTTCTCCAATAAACAGAAATTGGGCGAAAAAATAAACAGGGGGGCTAATAATTCAGGGGGTTTATTAATTCTGATTGCAACTGTATGCTGTAAAGTCTGTCTATAACCATTAAGATTTTAACATTATTACTTCGTTTCTGCACCGGTGGCCCCCATGAATAGTGAAACGTTTATTAGCTTGTTAAGAAAGGGCCTGTTCAAACAAAAGAAAATTTCCCTGTGAAGAGTAATGGACATAGATTCACAAACAGCAATTATTCAAATAACAGTGAAAAGATTAGCCGATCGTGGCTACTATACAGTGTTAAAAATGACAGTGCTGTGTGTTTTTGCTGTTGCACTTTTGGTAACTGGTCCAATATGTTCAGTGGCGATGGGTACAATTTAATGTATTTCATTTTATATTAAGAAGATAAAGGTTCCACTTTAAACATATTTTTAACTTGTTGTTTATTTACAAAAATAAAAATACTAATAATAAACTAATGTACAGAGGGAAAAAAATATCTATAGAGAAAGAAAAATGTTTTGAGTTTCAATGGGGCCCCATACCTAGAATTGCTTAGGGCCCCCAAATCACTAAGTCCGCCCGTGCCTAGAAGTCCTGGAATTCATTTTCTATTGACACCACAAGATTTTCCCTGTTGAAAATATAAACACATCTCCAAATAGTTTTATACAAATGTATATATAAATATTGTATAAATATAAATTTGTTTATTAATTTATTAGTAGTAGTGGTATAGTATTACTATTCTATTTCTATAACAAAAACAAGTAATCAATAAGTGCTCATGAGGATTATGTCTCACGTTTTTGTCCTGCCCAGTCATTTGAGCGGGTGCTGGTGGAGAATAAACTCCACGGTCTTTCTCCAGCCCTCACTGAAGCCATCCAGAGCATCTCTCGTTGGGAACTGGTCCAGGCTGCTCTGCCTCACGTTCTCCACTGCACTTCCATTCTTCTCTCCAACCGCAACAAACTGGGTACGAGTCCCTAAAGTGTTATTCTACCCCAAAAAATGAAAAAGTCATTGCCTTTCACTCAACCTCAAGTGGTTTCAAACATTTATGGCTTTCTTTCATCTGTTGAACACAAAAGAATATGTTGTGTAGTATGTTGGAATCCTGTAACTATTGACTTCCATAAGAAAAACAGATACTATGAAAGTCAAGGGTTACCAACATTTTTCTAAATATCTTCTTTTGAGTTTAACAGAAGAAACAACCTCAAAAAGGTTTGAAACATGTAAAAGCTGAGAAAATAAAAACAGAGTTAAATTTTTTGGGTGAACTACCACTTTGTCTTCTTATGTTCTATGTTTTTGTGTTTAAATTGATTTTTTTGGTTCATTATATTAGCATGTCCATGATCTCTTTTCCCCAGGGCACCAGGATAAGCTCGGGGTAGCTGAAACGAAGCTGCTTCACACACTGCATTGGATGCTTCTTGAGGCAGCTCAAGAATGCCATCAAGAGCCTGGTCTGGTTCACGGTTGGTCTGGGGGCAGCAGTGGTAGCGGCAGTGCCTATCTTCAGCCCATCGGGAATCAGGGTCTCACAGACCACAACGGCAGCACGCCTGAAGAGACTGAGTACGCCCGAGCCAAACTCTACCACAAGAACATGGCCACCGTGGAGCTCTTTGTCTTTCTCTTTGCTCCCCTCATTAACCGGATTAAGGTTGGAACTTTTACTTTTTATATTTTATATGCTCAGCAATATTGAAAACCTTGTTACCCTTTTTAGCCAGTGCTGCATTGCCACTGAAGATTTTGTGTTCACTGTTTAAGTGCATTTATCTTAATGCCTGGGTTGTTCTATGATCTGTTCTACATTATTGTTGTAAACTATTCTAATTCTCAATTGTTTTCAGGGAAATGCACAGCTAATGTTTCAAATTATACTTTATAATTAGTGAAAATCTCTTGCTCCAGCTCTCTCTTCTATACAAACAGCCAGACACATATTGTACAGACACACACACACACACACACACACACGCACACACACACACACACACACACACACACACACACATATATACATACACACACTCTATAAGAACTTAATTCTACAAATCATTGGTTCTGTTACTAGCATTTAAAATGTTGCTTTTCAGGATTACATGAATAACATAAGAAGAAAGTTCAACACTTTATTATTACATAGACATTTTAAAATGATCTAAAGTCATTTTGGTGTGGTTGAACTGCATCAAAGGTCATTGAAAGTCAGCAGCAATTGTTGGTAAATTGGCATTTTTTCAGTAGTTTGTGAATTGCATATGCATGTATAATGTGAAGTGGGACGCTGACAAGGGAGGTGCAGATCCAAATGCAGGTTTATTGAGAATGGTCAGGCAGGCAACGGTCAACACAGGGGCAAACAGATGTATACAGGAAATCCAGAGTCGTAGTTAAATATCAGTTGTGACATGTTGTGTAGAATGTAGGCATCTATTAAAATACACACTCAAATTTGACTTTACCCATGCAGTATATATATTATAATTTATATATATAAAAAAAAAAAATATATATTATATATATATATATATATATATATATATATATATATATATATATATATATATATATATATATATATATATATATATATAATTTTTTTATTATAATTATTTTAAAGATGATTTTAAAGATTTAAAGATTTTCTGACCCCCATACATCTTGTTTTGATGTCCTTCGGGGGGATCAAGCAAGATCAAGATTGTTTAATATTTAAAGCTTGATGCTTAATTGCCCTAACCCACTCCCCCACCCCCCACAAACACACACACCTCCCACCTCAGCCTGCCTATCACTCAGAAAAGAAACTCTGATAATTTCTTGTAAAAAAAAAAAACCAGACGAACTCTAAAGTAGTGAGTTACCTAACTAATTACTTGAAAAAGTAATCTGATTACACAACTTTTTATTTTTATTGTTTCTCCCAACACTGAAAATTACATTTTAGAATCACTATGAAGGCTTGAGGTGCAATGCATAAGAAATTAGCAGAACGCAAAAGATGGTTCAATGTCCAAATCTGACTAAAATCTTGAAATAAAACATCTGATCAATGTCTTGGTAACCATATTATAAACAAAATAATTATGGTTCTTTGAATCATTTTTTAATAATTCAACAGTCCATCGTCAGTTCTTTCTTTCTTCCCTTTTATTATTATTTTTCAAAAAGTTATTTGATTATATTATTATGATTATTTAATTGCATATTTTAATTTTAATAAAAAAATATTTCTAACAAATGTGACCCTTAATCATAATTTTTTTAGAAATTCAGATTTATACATTATCTGTAACTGAGTAAATAAGCTGTCTATTTATAAATCGTTTATTCGGATAGGACAATATTTGGCTGGGCAAGAACTATTTGAAAATCTGGAATGTAGGTTCAAAAAAATCTAGAAACTGAGAAAATCTATTTTAACGTTGTTCAAATTAAGTACGTGTTTTAATTCATCTAATGTTTCTAACCAAAAATTTAGTTTTGATATAATTATGGAAGGCCATTTACAAAATGTATTCTTGGAAGATGCTCTTTACTTAAAATGCTAATGATTTTTGGCATAAAAAATTGCCAATTTCTTCAGGGTTACAATTAAAAGCCTACTATATATGTTATTTTTGTTAACACTTTAGTTTTAGTCAAAATTCACACTATTAGCCAACCATTAACTAACACTACTAGCTTAATAAACTACTAATTAGCTGTTTATTAATAGTTAGTAAAGTAGAAGTTGGGTTTAGGTTTTAGGTTGGTTTAGGGATGCAGAATAGGATCATACTTTAGAACTACTATTTAACAGTTAATATCTTAATAATAGGCAGGTAATAAGCCAGTAGTTAATAGCATGAATTGTGACCTAAACTAAAGTGTTACCTAATTTTTGTAATGCTTTTAAAATTAAATTGTTTTAAATTTACTTACTTAAACAGCTAAAAAAAGTTGTTGATCATTTTGCATTTGTCAGGAGTCAGACCTCACTTTTCGACTTGCTGGTGGACTGGTTATTTGGCAACCAATGTGGGAGCACCGGCAACCTGATGTTCCGGCTTTTTCTGCCCTCATCAAACCCATGCGCAACATTGTTACAGGTCATTTTTTACACTTCGTCTTTCTCCAAAATTAATAATTGTACATTTTAATCCATTTTAACCAGTATTTAACCCAATTGCACAGCTCATCGTTGTAAACTGTCAACATTTCACACATCTGCTGTCTCTTCTTCACGTTCTATACAGCAAAGAGGAATTCTCCGGTGAATAACCAGTGCAGTCCCCATGATAGCAGTAACCTGTGCCCTTCAGTGAGTATTCAGCCTCTTGTGGCTCTTTGAGTGCTGGCGTATATTAATTTCCCCTCGCAGTGCATTAGGATCATTGTTGTTCTCAGTCATGTGATTGGCTCTTGTGTCTGAGTTTTTCAGGTGGTGTGTGAATCAGCTCTGTCTGACTCCTCCTCCTCCCCCTCGATGACAGGACAGAGCTGTCGCCGTGGCAACTCACTGGAGAAGGGAGGCTCTTCACAGCAGGCTTTTGAGAAAGGATTTTCACAACCGAGGAAGTGAGTCTTTTACCTCTAGGAACATACAAGTCCTGCTATGTTGAAACATTCATATAAATAAGCTTGAATTACTTATAAGAAATAGAAAATCTTTTTTGTCTATCCAGCAATAATGCATTTTGTGAAAGTGGTGTTCATTGTTAGTTCAGAATACCTAACGGAAAATATGACACAACATAAATAAGTATTATCATTCTGGTGTGAGTGCTTTCCATTACCTCTTTTTAATATATACACTACCTGACAAAAGTCTTGTCGCCTATCCAAGTTTTAGGAACAAAAAACTATAACTTGACTTCTAGTTGATCATTTGGTATCAGAAGTTGCTTATATAAAAGGCAAAGGCCTCTTGATTACGCGTATTTTACCAAAATAGAATATGATCATGCCTTGCTTTCAAATGATTTAATTAGGACAGTAAGGTCTGACTTTGCTTAGACAAAAGTCTTGTCACTTAACAGAAATAATGTACAGTGTAGAATATAAAGTTCTGGTGCAGTGGAAAAATAATTAATATTGTGTATGGCTCCCATGAGCTTGAAGAACTGCATCCATACATCTCTGCAATGACTTAAATATCTTATTAATAAACTCATCTGAAATGGCAAAGAAAGCCATCTTGTAGGACTCCCAGAGTTCATCAAGATTCTTTGAATTCATCTTCAATGCCTCCTCCTTCAATTTTTCAGCTGGTCAATCCTGGAGCACCTTGACCTTCTTTGCTTTCAGGAACTTTGATGTGGATGCTGAAGTATAAAAAGGAGCGCCATCCTGAAGAATTTTCCCTCTCCTGTGGTTTATAATGTAATGGGCAGATCAAATGTCTTGATACCTCAGGCTGTTGCCATCCACTCTGCTGATCTCTCGCATGCCTCCATACTGTATATAACCACCAAACCATGATTTTTCCTTCACCAAACTTGACTGATTTCTATGAGAATCTTGGGTCCATTCGAGTTCCAATAGCTCTTCTGCAGTATTTGTGATGATTGAGATGAAGATCAACAGATGATTCATCAGAAAAATCTACATTCAGACACATTTCCAAATGATCAACTAGAAGTCAAATTGTTTGTTGTTCTTACAACTGTGATCGAAAACAAAACTTTTGTCAGATACTGTGGGCGACACAGTAGGTAGTGCTGTCACCTCACAGCAAGAAGTTCGAGCCTCGGCTGGGTCATTTGGTGTTTCTGTGTGGAGTTTGCATGTTCTCCCTGCGTTCACGTGGGTTTCCTCTGGGTGCTCCGTTTTCCCCCACAGTCCACAGACATGCGGGACAGGTGACATGGGTAGGCTAAAATTGTGCGTAGTGTATGAGTGTGTATGGATGTTTCCCAGAGATGGGTTGCAGCTGGAAGGGCATCCACTGCGTAAAGAAAATGCTGGATAAATTGGAGGTTTATTCCGCTGTGGCGACACAGATTAATAAAGGGACTAAGCTGAAAAGAAAATGAATGAATGAATATATATGCAGTTGAAGTCAGAATTATTAACCCCCCTTTGAATTTTTTTCTTTTTTAAATATTTCCCAAATGATGTTAAACAGATCAAGGAAATTTTCACAGTATGTCTGATAATAATTTTTCTTCTGGAGAAAATCTTATTTGTTTTATTTCGGCTAGAATAAAAGCAGTTTTAAATTTTTCATGAACTATTTTAAGGTCAAAATTATTAGTCCCTTTAAGCTAATTTGTTTTTTCGACTGTATATATATATATATATATATATATATATATATATATATATATATATATATATATATATATATATATATATATATATATATATGTATATATATGTATGAATTGTTCTTTTGTATTGACCTTATTCTTCAATGCTGCCTGTTTTTAATGTCTAAAAATGAATGTCTAGAAATGAAGTCTCAAGCCAAAAAGATTCAAATATCAGTGCCCGCTCATACGTGAAGAATAAGGTAAATAAGGGTCATTTGATCAAACGAACAAAAGTATACAATTAGCAAAAAATCTAACGCAAGTGACTTTGCCAAATACTTATTTTTATTAAGTTGCATATGTTTTACCGTATGTGTTATATTACTGTATTAATTAATTTATAAACATTTGTTTGTTTTAATGATTTATTAATTAATTATATTTTTGTCTGTATTACTTAGTTTAAAATAAATGTGGTTCTAATGAACAAAGTTGCATGGCTAAAATACTTGAATATTCTTTTATATATTTATAGTTTCATTTCATTATTACAGATGTATGTTCATTTGTTCATCTTAATTAAATTGTTAATTATTTATCATTTTAATTCTTTTTTTCCCCTTAAACAGTTCCATGCACGACTTTAGCACCATCTTGCAGCCCTAAAAACTCTTTACACAAAATGAAATCAGATTTAAAAAACAATCCAATCTGATTTTTTTTGTTTTATCCATTTTATTTTATTTTTACTGGACTCATTACCGGACACATTTTAACTGGAGTATCAAAAAGAGAATCTAATTCACCGAATCATAAAGCTTATTTAGTTTACAATTGACTTTTTCTTCTGTTCTGTTTTATACCTATATAGATAAAAGGATTGAACAACAATTGTGTAATTATACCTTAAAATAAAATTATTGTTATTACTACTAGTACTACTGCTTTGAGAGGTATATTGTTCTGTATAATGGAATATTTTTCAAAATTGGATTACATGGAAGGTGCTGTTTTGGTACATGATACTTGAAAATAATGGTTCATTTAGTTAATGTTAGTTAATGTATTTAATAACATGCACGAACAAACAATAAGTAATACATTTATTATGGTATTTATTTATCTTTGTTAACGTTAGTTAATGTTATTTAAGTTAAATCATGTTAGTTCATGTTAACTCACTGTGCATTAACTAATGTTAAGCACAACTTTGAATTTTAATAGTGCATAAGTTAATGTTAAACTATGATTAACAAATGTTTTACAAGATTATTCATACTTAATGAATGAAATAATGTTATTTAATACATTTAGTAACATTAACTAATGGACCATTATTTTAAAGTGTTACCAGTGTCACGTGAAAATCTTGTGATGGATATGTGATACTCATATGTAAGTTGTTGTATTTTTTAAATGAACAAATTGACTAGTTTTGTTTAAAGTGTCTATCATAATCCTTTAAAATTAGGATGCTTTTTAAAGATGTTTTTCTTTTTAAACTCCTCCTGTGTAGTCTAGGTAAACAGTGCCTAGTTCCAGTCAGACTCCCATCTGTCATAGTGTTAGCCTGTGCATGTGTTCTCAGTGCAGTTGCCAAGCAACGACTCTCAGCAACCTCTGTCTGAACATCCGTTCTTCCCGACCATCATTCTCATTCTCTCTCTCTCTTTCTTTCACTCAAAGGTTCTCGGTCCCAGGAGGTCTCTCTGTATCACAGCGGGCAAGGTATGCCACCTATTTTGATGTAGCAGTGCTGCGCTGTTTGATGCAGCCTCACTGGACAGAAGAAGGTGTGCACTGGGCCCTCATATACTACCTGCAGCGGCTGCGTCAAATACTGCAGGAGAAGCCTGAACGCCCCCCGGAGCCCCTCATAACCCCATTACCACGGCCCCGCAGCAGCTCCATGGTGGCTGCTACCCCTTCTTTGGTCAATACTCACAAAACACAGGTAATCCAGCTCAATAACAGTCCTTGGATATTAACATGTCAGACTGCTGGCTGTGAAACTGTTTTCACACTGCAGTTTTAGAATGTGGGCAGAGGCATGTGTGTATTAATCTAACATTACTGGCTGATTTAAGTATTGAGATCAAAAAGCATAAATGTTTTTTTTCAGAAATTAAAAACAAGGGAACAGTAATTTATAAATAATTTAATGATTAAAATTACAGACAATTTAAGTAATTTAGATAAATATAAAATATAAAACATCAGATTTAAAGCAAAAAATAAATAGAAAATAAATTTAAATAATTAAATAAATAAAATGTATTAAGATTAAAATAAAAATTTACCAGAAGTAATTATAGTTAATGGATGGATGGATGGATGGATGGATGGATGGATGGATGGATGGATGGATGGATGGATGGATGGATTAAAATAAAAATTTACCCATAAGTAATTACAGTTAACAAATAGATAGATAGATAGATAGATAGATAGATAGATAGATAGATAGATAGATAGATAGATAGATAGATAGATAGATAGATAGATAGATAGATAGATAGATAGATAGATAGATAGATAGATAGATAGATAGATAGATAGATAGATAGATAGATAGATAGATAGAGACACACACACACATACATACAATGTTGCTGGTTGCATTTCATTCATTGGAACTGGTCAAAAAAAGCTGCATTTTCTCATGCTTTTTTATTCCTTTTTTCCCTCAAGGATATGACTTTGAAATGTAATGAGGAAAGCAGGTCTTTAAGTTCTGAGACCTTCTCCAAGGTGTCAGTTACCAACCTCAGAAGACAAGCAGTCCCTGACCTCTCAACTGAGATGGGCATGAACATATTCAAAAAGGTTTGTATAATATTTCAAATATGCATCATTATTCATGCATCTACAACTCGAAAGCTGACCATTTTCCTTTTCTTTTAGTTTAAAAACCGTAGAGAAGATCGGGAGAGAAAAGGTTCTATCCCATTCCACCACACTGGGAAGAAACGTCAGAGAAGAATGGGTGTTCCTTTCCTGATGCATGAGGACCACCTGGACGTCTCTCCCACACGTAGCACCTTCTCTTTCGGTAGTTTCTCTGGGCTGGGAGATGATCGCCGCACACTGGACCGTGGAGGCTGGCCTTCCACATTCATGGGTATATATGTGTTTTTTCCATCATAATCAAAGCATGTTTTATCAATTTGTTTAATAACAGGTTGTCCGCTGTGTCTTAAAGTCTTAAAATGTCTTAAATCTCAAAAGCTAAATTTTAGGTCTTAAAAAGTCTTAAATCTAATGAAATCATGTTCATGTATAGCTACCCAGTCTGGCCATTAACACCCATACAATCACCATCTCAATAAAACTTAAAACTTTTTATTTCAAAATAGCATTTAAATAGTTTCCTTACACTAACATTTGCTTAAAAGTTCTCCATTTATTTACTGCTGAGGATACTGGCCTGACCTATATTTTTTATTTTTAAATAATTATTATTATTATTTTAGACTGAAGTAATTGACAGCTATGTTTTGTTCTATTCTATTCGCATTTAGCCTTGGATAAGTCTAAAATTTCATTTATAATGGTCTTAAAATGTCTTGAAAAGTCTTAAATTTTACTTGGTGAAACCTGCAGAAACCCTGAATAAAGAATAACACATTTGAATAGTTTATTTTAAAAAATCGATATAGTGTTGTAAAAAAATAAATGAGTGAATGAGAGAGAACCCAGTCCAGAGGTATTGAAACAAGCAGAATTCTTTTATTGAGACGTGTTGGTTAATCTGCAGTCATACAGCATCTTCGAGATGTCCATGTGTCTGCAGAGCCTATTGGAGATCTGCAGTCTGCGAGTTTTATCACAAGTCTGAATTGAGACAAAGATTTCCTGTCTATAATGTCTTCATAGGAGGAGGGGAGATGGCTAAACGAAGCATGCAAATTCAGTAATGGAGTCAGCATGATAACTGGCATATAGGTGTTAAAAACCTGCCCAGCTACTGACCACATAAGTTAATCAACAAAAGGGGTTTCTTTGGCCTGAAAGTATCACCCGAAGACAAAGGCAGAGCATTCTGCCCGTAGCATTTGCATCACTTTGGCTCAGCTAGTTGTCAGGAAGACAAAGGGTAAATGTCCCTCATGTCTCTCAATTAAAAACCAAAGAATGTAACGTTTCAGTTATATGTAGATTATTGTTAATTTGAAATAAGATTATATATATTTATATTTCCACAATAGTTCATTTAAAAACAGTCTATTGGAGGGTCAGCTTTTTTCAGTAGTTTTTGTGAGACATATGCTTACCTCATTGATATGTATATCATATATACAGTGCATCCGGAAAATATTCATAGCGCTTCACTTTTTCCACATTTTGTTATGTTACAGCTAGGGATGCTCACATTGACCGTTTAACCGTTAACCGAAAGGGTGCACTTTTGACCGATTAATGTTATCAGGTATAAACGGTTTAAAATTATTATTATTATGATTATTAATATTTTCATTATTATATTGTCATTTAATAATAACATTAATATTATTAGTAGTATTGTTATATCCTTATACATTTTAAAATAATAAATAAATATGCGACACATATTTGTTAAGAACTCACGGTCCTTAACACGTGCAATCACGTGCACGTGATTACAGAGGTCGCGTGTTTTGACAGAAGCAAAATGAAGAGAGCAAAAAGAAGTACCGTTTGGGACCATTTTGACAGAAAGGCAGACGAAGTAACTTGCAAAATATGCAACGCGGTATTAAAATACAGCAGTAGTACAAGTACAATGCAATATCACCTGCGAAGCAAACATCCACATGCATTCTGTGATGAAGGACAACAAATGCTGCCCTCCATGTTATCAGGGAGAAGATGCGATGCACGGCGATCTGAAGAGATAACTTTTTATTTATTTTTATTTATTATAAATTATTATTATTATTATTATTATTATGCATTGTTTATAAGGATATTGTTTGGTTAAAGGTTGACACAGAGGAGTTCATTGCGAAACCAGCGCTGATTGCCTCTCTCTCATCCACGCCATAAACACCTCCGTTACCTTGCGCAAGCTGAAAAAGAAGCCGCGAAGGCGAAACTTATAAACATGTGCTCTGCTTTAAAAACGGCCACGGGAGGCGATGAGAAAGCGGCGTCCGCTGGTGCCCACAGCACACAATGCAGCCAGAGCAATGCCATGATGTTGCTCCTTGGAGAAGATTATGCCACTCCACAAGAAGACAATGATCTTCCAGAAGCAGAGGTGGCCATTTATTTGAGAGACAATCCGCCCTCTTTGGATATGAATCCTCTTGACTGGTGGAAAGCAAATGAAAGGCGCTTCCCGACGCTGGCCATTCTGCCGCAGGATTAACTGTCAACAGGTTGCGCTCCAGATTATCCCCACAGCACGTAGATATGTTCTTTTTTTAAAATAAAAATTAGACACTTTGTTGTTTGAGGTAGGCCTGTTTTTTATTTGACGGAGGGATTTTTTTTTTTTTCGATGATTGGAAAGAACAACATAGTTAGGCTAGGTTCTTTAAAATAATCCAGTATGGTTTCGTTTAGTAGCCTAACCTACTCTTTTAATTTAATCAATTGAAAAATATTATGTGCAGGACTGCAGGCCATTTAGTTTATTCTGTTTAATTTATTTAGCCCTATATTCTGTTTTCTATGCTGTTGGAAACGCTGCTGGTGCATGAAAAATCTGTATCCAGGTTCTTTCTGTTGTTGATATGTTCTGTAATTTGCTGTTAGCACACGTTAAATAAATGTTTTTAAAAATGCAATATTTAATGTGTCAAACACTCGTGAATTCTTTTTTTCTTTCAATCTTTTTTCATTAAATGACAATTTATTAATCAGTTAATATTGGGGAAAATAGCAGTTATCATTGGGAAAATTACCCGAAACGAGTATCCTTAAATTAAATGCATAGGCCTAGGTCTATTTTCTGTGGGCGATCTCAAATCAAGTGATCGATTTGAGATAGCCTGCTATTTGTATTTGACGGAAGAAAAAAAAAAAACGCTAGACAAGCAGCATATTCCGGTTCTTAAAAGGTTCAGTCTGCGTTTTCGTTTCGTAATCTAAATTTGTCTTTTAAGTGAAAAAAGCAGGCCTATTTATTTTATTCTTTTTATTTTTAAGTTTATTCCTTTTTCTATGCAGTTGGAACCCCGCAGGTGCGTGAATATGCTCCGTTGTTCTGTATGCGGTTGCTCGCATGTTAAAATAAACCTAAATAAACCTAAATTTAATGTGTCACAAAATAGACACGTGAATTATTATTATTTTTTTATTAAATACTAATTTAATATTAATCTGACCAGTTAACCGTTAATAACCGGTTAACGAGCTGCGGTTGTCGGTTGGCAAAATTATCCGAAATGAGCATCCCTAGTTACAGCCTTATTCCAAAATGGATTAAATTAATTTATTTCCTCAAAATTCTAGACACAATATTCCATAATGACAATGTAAAAAAAGATTTTAATTTTGGAAAAAGGCTGTAACATAAAAAAATGTGGAAAAAGTGAAGCACTATGAATACCTTTCGGGTGCAGTGTATATATTGGATTCTGACAAACATTAAACACTGACAGGATATTTCAACAGACACATGATTCTCTAAGACACTCTTTTTTGGTATGAAATTAGTTAATTTCATAATAAATTGGTCATTTTTGTAGAAGGGTGGTAAGTTTGCATCACTGCACAGATAAATGGATGATCATAAAAGATCACGCTTACTATTTAACTTCCAAGTGCAAGCATAAGCATCTATTAACATACACACTGTGAGTCTTTATATAGACAAGTTAATATTTATATTAGTTTATTATTATTATTTAAGATACAATTCAGTGCAAACCATTTTTCATAGCTCACCCCCACACATCTGGTTTTGATGTCCTTTTTGGGGTCAAGCATTAATTAGGGAGTTCAACCCCCTGTAATTTGCACCCTGGCTATTGGACCCTTATTTTATTTACTTTTGGTTATTTATTTTAGAATATTTTCCAAAATTGTGTTATTTTTCTGAATTTTGTACATTGCGTTTTAATCCCTGCCTGCGCAAATGACACATTCACTAATTTGCCTGCCTTTTGTACAAAATTAGTTTTAGATTATTGTCATATTGTGTATGTTGCAGGGAAGTTAACACGCCGTGGAAGCTCAGATACTACCGGAGATGTGGACAGTCTTGGAGCAAAACATTTTCACTCCCACCACAACTTGCCTGAACACTCCAACAGTCACAGTGAAAATACCATCAAAGAGGGAGGTAAGCAATTAAGAGGTGCTATCACACTATAAGTTCTAAATCTGTGAACAAAATGTGAAAAAAAAACATCATAACACAAACAGTGGGAAGCACAAGGGAGTTCTATGGGATTTAACAGACATTTTTAAAAGAAAAGGTTTGTACCAATTGTGTTTGTTAAAAGTATTAAACAAAGTAATTTGAATTGGTTTTCACATGGAAAATGTCCCAGAGCCACAGCCAGGGAGTTTATGTGGTTTGAACGAAAGCTTTAAAGGGGACCTAATTTGCCCCCTTTTACAAGATCTAAAATAAGTCTCCGATGTCCATTGAGTGTATTGAGTGTTAATTTCAGCTCAAAATAACCCACAAATAATGTTTAATAACTCTTTCAAACTGCCCCTTTTAGGCTTTGATCATTGTGTCATTTTGGTGACTGTCACTTTAAATTCAAATGAGAATACGTTCTTTTTTTTATGTGTCAGCATAGTGGCAGATTCAAAAACAGTGCTATGCTAATGAGGGAGAAGTCATCACTAATGGGCAGGGATTTCTGGGAGAATGTCGATCTAAATGTTTCGGCAGACTGTTTTTTTTAAGTGTGATTATGAAAAATAAAATTGATAAATTTGTAAAATTAGAAGCTGGTTATATTCACAGACTGTTGCCTCACAACTGTTTAACATAAAAGGACCCCTTTAAAACCAAACAGAGAGAAGCTGTCACTCCATTTTTACAGCAAGCGGCACTCACACCATTTTTATCACCTCACTGCGAGAAACATCCAGCTGTGCAGGAAAACATGGGATCTACCTAACACGTGAAAAAAAATAAGAGACAGTTTTTCTTTATATTGCAATGTTTGTAGTCCCATTTATACATTCTAAACCTTCTTGAAACCTAAAATGACCAATAAAAAAGTGCCAGGAACTAAAAGCAGCCCATATTAAATCTATAATTTTATCTATACATTTTCAAATATATATTTTTACAAGAGAAGCTGAAATAAAATAGCAAATCATTTTAATATTAGCTTACTAATGTTACTATGTTTGACTTTTTTTGTTATTCAGATGGCCAAATTATGATTTCTGAGGAAAGAACAATGTGCCAGCGAGTTTGTTATTTAACTTATAAATTATGGTGCAATTTTTTATTTTAATCAAGATTGATATGGTCTAATACAGTGTTTTCCAACCCTGTTCCTGAAGGCACACCAACAGTTCACATTTTCAACCTCTCCCTAATCAAACACACCTGAATCAACTCATCAGAACATTAGAAGAGACTCCAAAACCTGAAGTTAATGGGTCAGAAAAGGGAGACATCCAAAATATGTACTGTTGGTGTGCCTCCAGGAACAGGGTTGGGAAACAGTGGTCTAATAAAATATTTTTTCTTAATTTTACATTTAAAAACACCAATTTTACTTTTTATACTATATAACACTTTTTAAAAAAAATAAATATTTGTAAAAAAAAATTTACTTTAATAGTAATAAACAATTTGACAACAGTGTTTTAAATATTTTGGTGCATCAAAAAAGCATGCATATTTTACCTGAAGCTAATCCAGCACAATTAGTGCATAAAATGTCACTAAAATGCTATATTTAAACCACGTAGTTAATATAAAATACAAAATTATTAAAATAATAATGGAAAAACTGCAAAAGTTCTTCTTTTTATGTAAATGTTCCACCTATTTTACTAGGATGGCTACGGGCCTATGTTTTCTGTGGTTTTTACATATGATTGCAAATAATAGAGAGACACTCTCATTCTCCCATTCTCATTTGAGCTATTCTGCAAAGTCTCTGAAATTCATCATTTTTTACGTTTACGTTTTTATGTTATTAAGTAGTGCTTAGTCTTGACAGCAGATGGCCGAACATAAAATTACTGACCCCTCCCTTCCCTTGTCAATTATTTATTAGGTACTTTTTACTTTTTCTTTTATTTTTCATTTATTTTTCAATGTTAATGAAAGTGATCTTACACCAAATCACCAGTTAACTATGATATTTCAAACAGTTAAGTTGTAATAGTAGACCTTCACCCAAAAATGAAAATGTAACCAATTCAAGTGGTTCCAGAACTTAAAAAAAAAAATTCTTCATTCAACGGTTACAGTTTTCCAACTTTCTTCAGAATGTTTTCTTTCATGTTGAAATCCAATACGAGCACATTTCTTTACAATTTTTCCACATTAATCGCAACTATCTGTGAGGTGATAATTAAATCTTCAACAGTTGAGTCCAAAATTTTGCACTTAGTTTTTTTGGTTAAGTAAGTGTACCATCCTGGTATTTAAAATGCACTTTTTCTTTAAAAAAAATATTTTCTTACTTAGATATTTACTTTTTCTTTCCTTACTTTTGATTGATTTTTTTGTCTTGTTTCTAGACCAAATATCTAAAAATTTTTCAATCAAGAAGCATTTTCTAGAAAAGCAAAAAATATTGTCTTGTTTTCAGAAATATTATGCTAAAATTAAGTGAGTTTTTCCTTAAAACAAGTAATCTGCCAATGGGCTTAGTAAAAAAAATATTTTAGTTTTGATTATTTTGTTTACCCCATTGGCAGATTATTGGCAGATTATTTTGCTTGTTTTAAGGAAAAACTCACAGATTTAAAAATAACATATTATTCATTACTTAAAACAAGACCATGGGCTCTATTTTACCTATTTAGGCACAAAGTCTAAAGTGCATGTTGCAAAAGCATTAAGGGCGTGTCCAAATCCGCTTTTGCTGTTTTAAGGACAGAAAAATATGCTCTGCGCTCCGGTGCATGATTTAACAGGGTTGTGCTTATTCTCTTAATGAGTTATGGGTGTGTTTTGAGCACAAGGTGCATTAAACCATACAGAGTCTCATCTCACATTCCCTTTAAGAGTCAGTTGCTTCGCGCCATGTTGCATTTGCTGTTTACTCTACATGGCGGACTTTGTAAGTGGTAAAACTGAACACTTCACTAGGGAGAAAACAGTTAAACAGGCCATCTGCAGTGCAAGGATAAAGGATGAGCCTCCTCCATTCGGTCTCTTTAACTTCTTTTAGTTTACTTTTACTCTTTACTCCTTTTCTTTCGTGGATAAGGAAACGGTGTTGTACGCACTCTACTGAAGACATCCATTAGCCTACGGTCATAATTTCATTTGTTAAGCGCAAAGATTTGTTTCAAAACTATTTCTAAATTCAGTTCTAATCTCCAGCAAACTAATAAATGAACAATAATAGTGAAGTGTTGTCTAAAACATTTTAATCCTTTATTTTTTTTCGTATGTAAAGATAATTGTGTATTGCTGTACGTCCTACGTGTATTAAGCAATGTGTAGCGTTTGGACCTGCATAACTAACGCACTCTGTGCTGGACTTTAGACCAGCGTTTAGTTGGTCAATGGCGCGGTCTATTGAAGTTCCTCAAAATAGCAACGTGCCAACAATGCGTCTTAACACACCTCCTTTCTAGACGGGAACACCCATGAGTCCACAAAGTGGCTCAAATTAATTTGCTATTTAAACAACATGGCACAAAATGTGAAAAGTAGGGTTGCGCTGGTCTGAAAATAGCAACAAATCGCACCAAACAGCACCTTATTGCGCCAGGTGAATGTTAGCGCCCCATATTTTTTGCTTGTCTAGAAAATGCTTCTTGATTTAAAAGATTTTTTTAGATATATGGACCAGAAACAAGATAAAAAAATCTAAATTTTTTGCAGTGTGTGTGTGTGTGTGTGTGTTTGTTTGTTTGTTTGTTTGTCTTTTTTTTGTAATTTTCATTATGAACCACTCCTTGCATGGTTTATACTTAAAAATTGAATAGGTCGGCGCAATAGCTAAGTGGTTAGTGCGCTGACATATAGTGCAGTAGCACTTCAGGGCGTCCTGAGTTCGAATCCTGGCTCAAGGACATTTCCTGTCCCCACCCCCTTTCTCTCCCACTTCACTTCCTGTCTGAAATACTGTACTATCCACTTAATAAAGGCCAAAAATAAATCTTTAAAAAAATTTGAATAAAATAGTATATGAGTGTATAAATGATGCAACTAAAGTTGAAATTATATTTTAAGGGAAGTGAGTCCTTTGCTATATATTTGGAGTTTTCATACACTTCTTTCTTTTCTCAGTTCGTTCTCAGATCTCCACCATCACCATGGCTACGTTTAACACAACGGTGGCTTCCTTTAATGTGGGCTATACAGATTTCTTCACAGAGCACATTAAGAAACTGTGTAACCCAATTCCCATCCCTGAGATGCCATGCGAGCCGTTGGCCTGCTCCAACCTTCCCCGAAGTCTGACAGACTCTTGTATTAACTACACATCCCTGGAGGACCGAGACACCATTGAAGGCACTAACAATTTCATTCTGAAGAATGGCATGCTGGATCTCATGGTAAGGGGCAAAGCCTAGAACAGAGAGACATTAAAGGGATAGTTCACCCAAAACTAAAAAAAAATGTACTACACTGCAAAAAATGATTTTCTTACTTAGATTTTTTGTCTGGTTTCTTGTCCAAATTCTTAAATCAAGAAGCATTTTCCAGACAACCAAAACATATTGCCTTGTTTTAAGAAATTATATGCCAAAATTAAGTGAGTTTTTCCTTAAAACAAGCTAAATAATCTGCCAACGGGGTAAGCAAAATAATCTTGTTTATTTTGCTCACCCCATTGGCAGATTATTTTGCTTTTATATCATTCAGATCATCAGTGGTGTTCACTGGTTACTGTGATTTATTATAATTTTTTTTTCAAGGCGGTTCTGCGAGCCCTGTATTCCATCCTCACCCATGACATCAGCTCTCGGATTTGCGACGTGGCGCTGAACATCATCGAATGCCTCCTGCAGCTGGGTGTTGTTCCCAGTGTGATGAAGAAGGTCTCCAAATGTGATGACAAGGAGGTGGAGCGTCCGAAGGATGGAGTGGGTCAGAATGTCGGTGGAGCTCAGGGGGAGATGGCTGGAGGCACAGGAGCAGCACCTAATGGAGGTGGTGGAGGAGATGGAGGAGGTGGAGGAGGAGGAGAGAGTCGAGGAGGAAGCAGAGATGATATAAAGAACAACAAGGACAACAAGGTATGTATCATGAGTCATGTCTTGATGGCAATTTATTAATGATTTTTATGTTGATGTGTTGTGTTTTGCAATGTTCTCTTTTGCTGCATCCCAACTGACCCCCTTCCCCGAATAAATAAATAAACAAACAAAGTAAAAATAAATACATATGAAATAAATAAATAAATGTCAAATACATATCAAATAAATGAATAAATATCAAATAAATAATATATATGTGTAATATATATATATATATATATATATATATATATATATATATATATATATATATATATATATATATATATATATATATATATACACATATTTAAATTAAAAATAATAAATTAAAATAAATAAATTAATTAACATAGAATAAAAAATTAATTAAATTAAATTAAATTAAAATCTAATCAAATAAAATACAATAAATAAATTAAATTAAAATAAAATAAAATACAATAATTAATGAATTACTTAAAATTTTAAAAATTAAATAAAATAAATAAGTTACTAAATAAATTACAATAAAACAAATACAAAAAATAAATTAAAATAAATTAAATTTAAATGAAAAATACAATAAATTAATTAAAATAGAATAAAATAAATTAATTAAAATAAAATAAAATACAATGAAATAAATTAAAATAAATTAAAATAAAAAGTTAATTAATACAATAAAGTAAATTAAGATAGATGAAAATACAATACAATAAAATAAAATACTATACAATAAAATAAAGATTAAAGCTATAGCCCACAGTACATGTTTAGGGATGGAAGTTGATTCCTTAACTCACAAACACACACAAACATCCAAAAAAGACAATAATTGATAAAAAAAATTATACAAAAAAATATGAACTTGTGTATTTCCAAGCCGTTCATTTTCACAGTTTTACAAGTTAATTTACAATGTTACTCTACTATACCTGATTAGTCGCTAGTTGGATAAAAAAGCGGACAGTATGTGTGCACAGAATATCGCATTAAGATTAGCTGGATTACCTGTCAGTCAAACTGCCTTACATGTTTTATATTATGCCCTAAAAGTATATTCTTTGTTTGTAAAGTAAAAGTACATACTTTTAGTGTATAGCAGAAGAGTATGGAAGCTTTGGGACATAACTTTATTAATAATGGACCATTCTGTTATTTAGTTGCGAGGAGTCTTGGACATGTTACTTTAAAAAAGTAATTATTTATAGTTACTAGTTACTTCTCACAGATTTGAAACTGAATTACGTGATTATGAAAGTAATCAGGAAAAGTAACTATTGTGTTACTTTTTAAAGTAAAATTGTCAAAACCAGAATATTATTATAAAACATTGTAAATTATTCCATATACTATATTTATTGTTACTGTTGGACTGTCATGATTATCAGACGGAGGGCCCACAAGACCCACTCCAGAGGGCACTCCAGCTATTCATACACTCCACTAGCCAACTGAACTACACTCCCCACATTTTTTGGCATTCATTACTCACACACCTGTTACAGTTTATCAAAGACTCTGATTAGACCCTCACCTGTACGACCTTTAAAACACAAATATAAGCACCATGCTCCCATACACTCTGTGTAGTACACTCTAATACGATTCAATTAATTATGCTAAGCTAAGCTAAAAGTTACCCTGCCAGAACAAGAAAGCAGTGGTGGTGGCAAAGTGAGGATTCGTGAAACACTGAAACAGTCGAAGCAAATATGTTGAAGCTTCGAAACGTTTTGAAATCCATCTCATTTTTTATGTATTGCTCTGGAACAGCTTCAGCAAAAAACATTTGCGAAAATTGAGGTATTTAATCCCACGTTGTAGAAATGAGGCTTCATGTGATTTAGTGAAGCGGTGAGAATTCTAGACTAGCAAGCTAATGGAAATAATGGGTTCAAATCCAGGGTGATGCAGCTATACAGTAGATGTTATAGATATTATATGATCTGACCTTGTAACGTGTTTTGTTAACATTGGTCTAATATCTGAATGAACACTTTGTAAATAAATATGTATTGTTTTGGTCATAAAAAAGTAACATTATTAAAATACATCAAGTCATAATTTTAGAGTATTTGAATAAATCGTTATTCAAACTCGGGCCATTTGCAGCTCAGTTACTCTGTGCACACACACACAGTCCACTAAGCTACATGAGAGTTTTTTTTCTGACCCTGTCAGTCAAACACAGGTTCGCCAGGTGCGAAACGCTTCTAAAATAAATAACTGATGTTTTGAATCACCTTAGTCACATGACCTGGGTGTTTCCGATCATGCTTCAGTGCAGTGTTTTGAAACACTTGCGCTTTGGGATCTTGACACTGTGTCGAAAAGTTTCATGTCAGCCATGCCTAGAAGTGAGTTCAACTGTTCTAAAATGGTTCAATTCAACTATTTGACTCTAGAAGACTTGCAATGAGCCATTTAAAAAAAAAAACAGGTGGACTGTTCCTTTAATGCATCATAATAAATAGCATGCATTTTGTGTCATCTCTCTTATTTTGTTACAATTATTCACATTATTCTGCAAGGGGTTCACATATTTTCAAGCAGCACTGTATACCTCAATATCTGTTTTGAGTGCCGTTTACCTTGTTTTTTCTTTGTCTTGATTTGGCATTGCTATGCCTGGATATACAGTTGAAGTCAGAATTATTAGCCCCCCCTTTTTTTTTTTTTTTATATATTTCCCATATTACGTTTAACAGAGCAAGGAAATTTTCACAATATGTTTGATAATATTTTTTCTTCTGGAAAAAGTCTTATTTGTTTTATTTTGGCCAGAACAAAAGCAGTTTTAAATTTTTTAAAATCCATTTTAAGGTCAAAATTGTTAGCCCTATCGTTAAACAATAACTTGCCTAATTACCCTAACCCGCCTAGTAAACCTAATTATCCTAGTTATGCCTTTAAATGTCACTTTAAGATATGTAGAAGTATCTTGAAAAACATCTAGTCAAATATTATTTACTGTCATCATGGCAAAGATAAAATAAATCAGTTATTAGAAATGAGTTATTAAAACTATTATGTTTAGAAATGTGTTGAAAAAATCTTCTCTGTTAAACAGAAATTGGGGCTAATAATTCTGACTTCAGCTGTACATAGTGTCTTTGTTAAATAAATCTTTAATCTGCATTTGGAATAGATCCTCTTTACCTTCCTAAAGCCACATACAAGTTAAACTGTTTTTTGCTACATCAGTATGTAAGATGAATTGTCAAATTCAAAAACTGCTTTTCTCAAATCATCAACAGGATGGAGACACTTCTCTCAGCACTCACTGGTTGGCTCTTACCATGCTTATTAAGATTGTGAAATCGCTCGGCTGTGCATATGGCTGTGGTGAAGGCCACCGTGGACTCTCTGGAGATCGCCTTCGAACGCAGGTCAATATATCTGTATGATTAAAATATTATTTTAAATTGCAAATTCAATTATACCAAAGAGGGCTTTCAGCGACGATGTTTGTCACAATAACGTGTGGTTACTTTTTTTTTCATGACCTCTTTTTGATTTTCTGTTGGTTATTTGAATAATTTTGGCTCTGTTTACACCTCATTTTAAAATTTAAATATTAACTGTAACTTTTAATTGGTTAATTCTGAGGCAGTGAAATCAATTAAATGTAATTCATGAGAGTAAAAAATATATATAATTTATTTTACTTCCTAATTTCTAGTTCCTAATTCAGCAGTTTTAGCATTTTAACATTACATACATTTTATTTCTACATTTGATCTTGTTTGACATGTTAGAAGATTGAAAGTGACTAAAATAAATGTCTTTAATAATAAAATCATTCATTTCATGAAACAAATACACCAGTTTATGGATAATGAGAGCTGCTCTTTGAAGAGAAAGTGCAAAAAGATTGTATTTCAGAAATCTAAGTAGACAAAAAAATTAAACAAATTAACTATTTAAATTTTTCCCAGTACTGGGTTGCAGCTGTAAGAGCATCCGCTGTGTAAAACATATGCTGGATAAGTTGGCGGTTCATTCCTCTGTGGCGACCCCTGATGGATAAAGGGACTAAGCTGAAGAAAAATGAATGAATGAATGAACAATTTGAATTTCAGACATTTCCCCCCTTCAGTTATATTCAGTCCCCCCTTCAGTCATGTCTTCAGTTATATTCAGAGATTTTATGAAGGTGGCATTTTATTTTATAAGCCCCTGAATTTATAAATAACAAAATGACACAATGGAAAAATGAAACTTTGAGGTTTGAGTTTTTGTTATATTTAAGACTGGTAAGAAAGCATCTGATTTGACTGTTTTTTGTATTGCTCTTCATATCAACAATTAAAATAACCCCATATTTTACTCACCTTCAAGCCATCCTTGGTGTAAATGACTTTCTTGTTTCAGATGAACACAGTTAGTAGTTTGACATTTTGTCCTGGCTCTTCCAAGCTATATAACATATAAGAAGTCACCCTTTTGTTTGAAGCTTCCAACAGCAGATAAATCCATTGGAAAACTAACCCATATTCCGCCAGAGAGTTTTGTCTTATGAAGCAAATCTTTGTGATTTTGTAATAAACAATAAGTCAGCCATGAAGCTGTCAAGAACGTGCATTTGGTAACCACCGGAATTCAGTGATTTGGGTTTATAATTTTGAAATTGGATGTAAGTTGTTTATAAAAAACACATTGATCCACTTCATAAGACATGCTTTAACTAGAGTTACACCTATTGCAATTTTCTTGGTCGATTCCGATTTCCAAAATATTGGTAAGTGTGATTTTATTTTTATTTATTTATTCATTTTTTTGCTGATTCCAATATTTGTTTCTAATAAATAAATAAAAGATTTTTATTAAAAATATATAAATATTCCCCCTATTAAAATATACATTACTGTTTATTTTTAAACAAATAGTTTTGCCCAAACTGTAATAACACCAACAAAGCATGTAATCTTCTACTGTTTGTAACTTTTTCTAAGTTTTTTTTATAATTCACAAATGAAATATGTTTTGATTAATATTTGTATGTATAGTTTTTGTAATAGTTTTTGTAGATCCCTTATTTTTCATTATTGTATTTTTAGCTTGGAAGTAAAAACATTTACTGTGACTTAAATTACATTTTAAACCTGATAGTATTAATCTTTCAGAATTCTTGCTGTCGGTTAACATGGGCTGCGACCAAAATTACATACCTCTATACCAGAGGTGCCCAAACTTTTTCCTATGAAGGACCAAAAACCAAACTTGATTGAGGCTAGTGGGCCGAAGGTAAATATAGTTACCACGGGTAATTTCCTAATTTATTTAATATTGTTTAAAAAAGACTTGAAAACCTTGCTTTAAAATGAACTAATACAGTTTTTTACATTTAATAATAAACTGATTACTATAAAAACTAAAAAAATCTAATTTATAACAGAATTACACTAGTTTTTGCCTTGATTTGCTTACCAATATCTTCTGCATAGTCCTCTATCTATTGAGTGACAGTTTTTACATTTTAAACATTCAATTGAAACATTTAATTCAAATTTGCTTTTTTGTAGCTCAGCAATAAAACAAACAAAAGGTTACATCAAATTAGAAATGGCGATCTCTGTGTTAAAGGCGTTCGCCCCAACCTTCTCCATCATACTTACTTCTCCTCTCAGATGGGATGGAGGGCCAATCAAAGGTTACAGTGGGCCAACTTTGGCCCGCGGGCCCTACTTTGGGCATCGCTGCACTATACTATATAGTACGTTAAAAACCATATGCGAGCCAATTAGTATGTCAGAATTCATAGTCATCAAAACAGTAGGCAAGAAGTACCCGGATGACTCCCGTCTAGATTCTGAAGTGAGAATCCAATAGATCCTATGCTATCCCATAATGCCATGCAAGAGAACTCATGAATGTAAGTGAAGCGACGCATCTGACGTGAGTAAGTCACGTGATAATGATTAATGGTTAATGTAGTACAATATGTCCCATTTATACTGCTCTCATTCATACCGTAAAGAATGCACTTTTCTAACAGTCGTGTAGTGAATTCCATTTCAAATCAAGTAATAGGTGATTTCGGACACAGCCCTGGAGCAAACAGGTGGTCTAGTGCAGGGGTTCCCAAACTTTTCAGGCCGCGACCCCCAAAATAACAGTGCCAGGTCAAAATTATTAGCCTCGCAACCCCAATATGCTTTGAGGTGGTTATACAAACCTTGCATGCAACGATGCAAACACACACACCAATAGGTCCAAGTCTATTTTTCATTTAATTTTGGAGAATGCCACTCAGAAATCATCCTCCATGTTCAGTTGTGGTCTGTATTTATTTTTAATGTACATGAGTGTCGTAAAAGTTTAACTTGCTGTCATAAATCAATCTGCTGCATCTGATGCTGTTGCTGCATCTTTAATATAACACAATCGCCTAAGGGGTCACAACAAATGCATAATGTTTTTTTAGTGTAACTATTAACTACTATTTTTATCTTCTGTGGGTTATGGATAAAATATTCTAATTTTATAGTTTAATAATAGGAATTAGATTTTTGGCAATCACCAAGCGACCACCCGACGCCCACTTTGGTAACCACTGGCCTAGTACATGGGAAATTTATGTTAATGCTCCAATAGGTCAGTGCGTTTTCCACCTATGCTGCTGGACTGTAGACGCGGGGAGAGGAAGATCACTTTGTGAGTTATCTTTCCTGTCTCTGAGAAAACACACTGCGTTGGGAGATTATACAACTTGTGCGGTCATAGGGGCAAATCACAAATGTCCACAGCATCGACATGTTATCATGCAGTTGTGAGTGTGAGCACAAGAATCTGTGACATTATTGTCTGCGTCGCCGCTAACAAAATACGCTTTTGGAAGCTTCAATAAAGGACCAAATTATGACATTGAAGAGCCATAAAAAAAATGTAACAATACTTCTGACTGTGTTTGTCTGAAAGGAGAAAGTCTTATCTGCCAACACTCAAAGGCGTTTGCTGTTTGTTCAAAGTAATTTAAATTAAGCTGAAAAAACACAATTCGTGTGTTATTTGGGTGAACAGCTTAATTGTTTAATGTTTAATCATCTTAAATTTGTAAAATCTAATAAGTTAACTTAATTCCTTCATGTTGTTCCAACACAAATCGATTGTGTGGAACCAGCAGCATTTTTTACAGTGAAGGATGGCTTGGTGATAAGTAAATAGTGAGGTAATTTAATTGTTTTGGATGAACTATTTAAATAATGAGGTCAGTAGGCAGATTGCTGGCCTTTTATGGCTGTTTGAACACATTCGACCACATGAGTGTCTAAACTTCAACAGCATTATGATTATTTTCAACAATTTACAACCAATTACATCTGTATTTAGTGTCGTCCACTTGTGATTGGATCAATGAAAAATGCTTCTTATTGCTAGGTGTAAACAGGACAGTAAATGTTAACCTGTATATTGATTTACTGTCAATCTATTGGTCATATTGATAAAGTATATGGATTTTATAATGCAGTGCTCAGCATATATAAGTACACCCCTCACAAATCCATCTTTTAAATTCATATTTTTAATAGGAAGCTGTACAAAATTATATTTGTGCATATACATTAGATTAGGCAGCAATAAAGTCAAATCTGGAGCTTATCTAAAAAATAACTTACAATAATGGTCCAAAAACTAGTACACCCATATTTATATGTTATAGAAAAATATTAAATACAAATTTTAAAAAGAGGAAAAATCAAGAGAAGCAAAAAAAAAAATTGTTGAAATTTTGTAGTTAGTAATAAATTTTTTTTTTTTTTTGCAATATTTAGCTTGAATTAAATCGTATTATGGTTTAATTTCTGAATGTTTGGTGAATAAATATAAATTTAATAAATATATCTGTTTAATACATCTGTTTTGTTCAAATGCACAAAAATACATTGCCTATATTCACTGAGAAATGGATAAAAATATTTATTTTCAAGATAAGGTGGACTCAATTATGCTGAGCACTGTTTATATTTAGCACAAAGTTGATTACTCTGCATGGTTTAATAACTGTGTCTTCTAAAATAGTGAATGACTACATACTTTGTCCAATTTTTTTATTTAGGCTCAGAACTGTTTGACTACTCTTTACAAGCTGGATAAAGTGCAGTTTCGGCAGACTATGAAAGAATACGTCAACAAGGATTCACTCAACAACATAGTGGATTTCCTGCACGCATTGCTTGGCTTCTGCATGGAGCCAATCACTGACAGTAAGAGGGCAGAGCTGCACTTAATAATAAAGTGCATGTGTTTAGTTTGCCCATGAACATGTTTTTTCCCCGTTTCTGAAATCTCCAATATTACAGCATGGGCCCCATCTTCATGCATCAGAAATAGAGATGTATTTGTGTTTTCCTAAATAAGAGATAGACTGACTATTGTACTGTGTTTTGATATGAAACTCTGTTTAATTAATTTTACATTGAAATTTAAAATAGAATATACACTACTAGTCAAAACTTTGGTATAATTAAGATTTTTTTTTTTTTATAATAAACTTATTTTCACCAATGCTGCATTTTTTTTAACCAAAAAAACTGTGAATAGAACAATATTGGAAACACTGCCGTTCAATAATTTGTGATTAAATTTGGAAATAATAAGTAAGTAAGTAGTCAATTTGGTTCAGCACCCAATCATGCAGTTGAGCAAAAGAGACCCTAAAAATCATTCATAAAAATCCTAATTATTCCAAACTTTTGACATTTTGATCAAGCTTTTGGTAGTTTTGTAATTTTGTCAAATTAATTTGACTGGAGTATTAATTTTACACGGTGAGGATAAAACCTCTGATAGATGTCTAGAGGCAAGAAAAAGCAAGAAACCATTGCTTGGAAGAACAACAAACCGGTAAGAGACATAAATAAGAGTTGAATAATAGAGAACTTAACCCTTGTGTGTTGCTTGGGATGTTTTCATCCACTCTGGGGTGGTTTTGAGACTTAATTTGACCACAGATATCTCTGTTTTTCAGCAAATGGAATGATTTTTGGTGACGAATCTTATTTTGACACATGTTTTTGTAAAAATGCTTTAAGACTTTTCAAAAACTCAACAATACACTCTGGGCAAATTGACTACCCTTTCATAATGTTAATGGCTGTTTTTGCCCCATTTACATTCATTATAATCACATTTTTTGATTGCAAAGCTATGATACCATATAATCGTGCATTCTTAATGATCGTTAGTGGTTTTCCCTGTTGGGAAGAAGTTAAATTAGTATGTTTTACCTTTGATCATCGGTTGCAGTCCAAAAAAGGCTTTGTTTCTGGCTTTTATATGGAGTGTGTGTGCATGAGATTGAGAAAAAGACCTGAAGAGACCTCAAGAGTCTGAGAAAATCAATCAAAATATGTAATATTTCACTTGCTATGTTTACTATGTTCTTTAAGCTGATTATATATATGTATTAAACTTCAACTGTATATATATATATATATATATATATATATATATATATATATATATATATATATATATATATATATATATATATATATATATATATATATATATAATCAGCTTTAAGAACATAGTAAACATAATAAGTATATTTCTGCATGTACAATATAATTTGCTGTTCTACTCCATAGAACTCTTTATAAAAGAAATTGTACCTCTTCCCCACAGGAAAAACCACCAACAATCAAGAATGCATGACTATATGATGTCAAGACTTTGCAATCAAAAAATACCATTATATTGAAAGTCAACATACAGTAATAAAAGGGTAGTACATTTCAACAATACACAAGGGTTAAAGTCAACAAAGGCTTTACATTGTAGCTAAATTAGTTAGTTAAATGTTATTATTTTGTGTACAGAATAAGTAGCATATTTAAGATAGTGATAATATGTGAATTTTTTTAAATAAGCTGATTTTTTAAAGTAAAAAAGGCCTTAAGCTATAGTAATATAATAACATTTGTGTATTTAGTAATTGGTAAATAATCTACTTCAGGTTTAAACATTAAGGATCAGTTAATATAACAAAAATGAGCAGTTTACAGCATGTAGTAAAGTCTCAAATTGTCCAGTGAACACTGTGGCTTATTAATCATTTTTTCACATTGCCATCAGAACATTGAATATTTATGTCCCATACCACATGTCCCACATTCAAAACAGTAATTATGCTTAATAACAGCTGTGAGCGATCAGAACAGATCATAGCACCTAAATACAGCAGAATATCCTACTGAATGATGCTGAATAATTTAGCATTATTTATCAAGACTCTTTCATTCCTGTCTCAGTATTAAATGATGAACTATTTCAAAAAATATATTTGGAATTCAGATGATTTGGAGATTCAGCTTTATACCATTTACATGTAATTTTGGAGTAGACATCAAAAAGGAAGTCTTATTTTACATTTAAAAGCCATGTGATATAAACAAAAACTAAATAAGAAATTTGATGCAATTGCAGATTGTCTCTACATTTTTTTAATGTTGTTCATTTCTCGCTCCTCGGCCTCCTCTGTCTTCTGCCTTCATGTCCTCCAGTGAATTTCTTTCTTTCTTTTTCTTTCTGTCTGTCTGTCTGTCTTTCTTTCTTTCTGTCCGTCAGTCAAACTCTCTCTGTTTGTCAGTCAAACCCTCATCACTCATCCTTTCATCAGACTTGCCAAACATCATGCTGACAGTGTCAATTCTTTCTTTTTTTCATTTTATGTAGTTAAAACAGCAAGATAAGCTGAATTTCAATTGATTTCTGGCAAGTTAGTGAACATGAGTGAATGTTATGAAAATTATATCCCTATGGTTTTTTGTTTGTTTTTTTGTTTGCATTTGTGGGTGTGTGTGTCAGTGTGTGGGTGCGTTTTATAGTGAGTTGGTGTTTCCTGACTTACGAGTACATGTCTGTGCTGGCCTGACACCAATTTTGCCCACCATCTTTTCTCTTGCAGAATACGGCAGTGCAGGTGAGAGGTCCAGGAGGGCGAATAAAAGAAACATCGGTAGATACACTATATCTAAATTTACTGCCAAAACTAGGCATTACACCCATTCCTGCACCCCTCACAATGGTCTCGCCTGTAGTAGAGCAAAACAGTGCATAGACCTTACCGTATAAACAATCTGAAAGCCGTCTTTTTAGATCAAGCTCAACAAAAGTCAACATTGCTTTTAAATCCGAGCATGACCTGATTGATAGGTCTATAACTATCTCTCGGGCCACAGTCACTTGCATGTATGCAAACCTTCAAATCCCGCAATCACTTTTTAGGTTTTCCTATCATATGTGCTATTGATTTTCCCCCTTTTCATCTTGTAAACATCTATGCTTCCTGCTTTCTTTATTGTTTGGCACTTTTGGCTGAGCCACAGTGATTTTGCCTATATATGGCATCCAGGTCACAGGTTTTCCCCTGAGATTACTTGGTTGTGTTTGCAGACAAGGCTGGCTTCGGGAACAACTTTACCACTGGAGGAGATAAGTCTCTGGCCCAGAGCATGGAAACTGTGGTGGTGGGCTGTATGTTCAAGTCTCTTATCACAAGATGTGCCTCCACTACCCATGAACTTCACAGTTCTGAGAACCTGGTAAGATTTTGTGCATGGATTGATTAATCATTGGGCTTGAGATTACATTTGTTGACAGTATCACTTGTACTAACCATGCACAATGTAATCACACAACAATAGCAAAGGGATCTAATGTCACAATTATTATTGGCATAATCTGTTTATAAATTACATTTATACAAGTTACAACACAGAAACAAAAATACTTGCTGATACTGCTGTTCAATCACAAATTTACAACACGCTATGAGATGTTGTTAATATAGAGCCAAAGAGAAGACAAGGTGAGGTACAAAAATGGCCAACAAACAGTAACTGAAACGGAGGGGTAAGTATACACAAGATAATGAGGTAAAAAGAAGAGGAGAGCTAATCAGTTACTGAGGAACCTAACAGGGGTAAACAAAGTAACTTACAAAGGTGAAATACAAACCCAAATTAAAAAAAACCCACAAATAAGTAGGGATTTCCAAATTTACTCTATCAAACTCTATCAAATACCACAATACATAGTTACATCCGCAAGTGGCAGTTAAAACTGTACTGTGCCAAAAGGAAGCCCTATGTTAACAGTGTCCAGAAGTGCTGTCCACTTCTCTGGGCTTGTACGCTTCTAGGATGGACCATCACACAATGAAAACGTGTACTGCGGTCAGATGAATCAGTTTCAGGTATATTCTTGGGAGAAATGGGGTTTTGTCAGTGCCCTTGGCAGAGGTAACTTGCACTTCTGTGAAGCCACTATTAATGCTGAAAAGTACATAGAGATTTTGGAGCACAAAATGCTGAATTCACGAAGACATCTTTTCCATGGACGCCAATGCATATTTCAGCAAGACAACGCAAAATCACATTCTGCACACATTACAAAGTCCTGGCTGTGGAGAAAGAGGATACTGGTACTGCCTGCAGCCCAGACCTATCTCCAACAGAAAATCTGTGGCACATTTTAGAGCGCAAAATGAGACAACGAAGAGTTGCCCACCTGAAGACTTGTTTGCAAGAAGAATGGGACAAAATTACACCTGAAACACTTCATCATTTGGTGTCTTCAGTACCCAAATGTCTTTTAAGTGTTGTGAAAAGGAATGGCAACATTACATTGTGGTAAATGCTTTACTGTTCCAATTTTTTTTAAATGTGTTGCAAGAACCAAAAATGGAATCCATAAAAAAATAAATAAATAAAAATAAAAATCATGAGGAACACATTAAATAATGTTTGCTGTATTGTCTGCAATGAAGTACAATGCAAAGTAAATTTAGAAATCACTTCTTTCTTTTTTTATTTGTGTTTTCCATACTGTCCCAACTTTTTCTGATTTGGGGTTGTAGGAACAGGAGCCATTTGGAAATAGGCACAAGAAAGAACGGGAAAAACAGAGAAATATCCAAAACCCAAGTCCCAAAACATAAGAGCCCCTTGCAGACACTCCAACATGCAAAATGACTCAAAGAGTGAAAGTGATCAAGGGAGAGGATAGGAGGGTCAGGTCTATAATACAGTATATGTAGTAAAACACTCTGTGAGCAATGTGACCAGGTAGAAGCAGAGAAACAGGGCAGATAATTAGGGTGGATATGAGAAACCAGAAGCCAGGGGCCCACCATGGTGGAGCAAAAGACCACAGTGGGGCTAACGGATTTGGAAAACACAGAGCTGAGGACCACCATAGCAGAACTGCAAAATAGACTATAGAGAACTGGAAACAGATAGACCCAGCAGACATTACAGAAAGTTTCCTCCATGGCCTTGACGGGACAGGTAAAAGTTTTAGAGCAGGAGAGTCCTGGACTGCAGCAGGAACTGGTATGGGCTCTAGAGGGGATTTCTGGATGGTAGTGAGCTCAGGAGTGGAGTCTGAGACTTGAGCAGGGTTTGGAGTAAAATTATGATTTAGAGCTAATTCTGAAACCTCAGGAGGATTGGGAACAGACAAACCATGTGTAGCCTGTGTGCAGAAGAATGTTGACCATAATGGGACAACTTTATAGACAAGAGACCATGTTGGGATGAGACTCTGGAATGGTGGCCATGATGGGGTAAACTCAGGAAAGGCAGGGCAATTATACAATTATAATGACCATATTAAGTCAACCATGACCTCTCCTACAGTGAAGGGAAACTGAAGTTAAGGACCATCATGGATTGCATTTGAGTCGATTATTGAGTCAAAGGGAAAAAAATCAATGAAGGCAATATTACCATTACTTGGTAGCCATGGTGTGCAACAGAATGTTGCTGTCATTGTCATTCTCACTTGAATAGGAAAGCCATACATTTACATATTACTTCTTTGGTAAAAGTGCAGCACACCAAAGAAAAAGAAAGAGGAATCTGTGTACCTTTTGCTGTCCACATGTTTAGACGAGGCTTTTGAATAAAGCCATAAACAACAATGGAGGACATACAGTAGGTTCTGTTCTTGCTTCTTGGCATGTGCCTGTTGGCCACAAGAAGATAAACTTTGTTTGTACTCGGGTCGACCATGGATAATTTCTAAATGCCTCATTGTATTGTAGTGTTGTGTCTCACCTTTGATTTTAAAAACGACACTTTCTTTGATGTCGCTCCCCTGGCTTGTTGCATGCACAAGTGATTATTCTCTTTGATCCAATCAGCATTCTGCAGTGAGTCTAGATCAACACATTAGTTAATTTTGTGCTAGGTTCCCTAATGAAAGGGTCCCACTATTTTTACTATTTTGGTACTGCTGATGGAAATATATACACGTCGTACTTTACTGTGCTGTACAGATCTGTACCACTCAGTGGAACTGAACCACTTGGTAAACATTTAGGAAACACATAAAGTTCCCTGATGTGGCCCTTTAGCATGCTAGTTACTTGGCATAGACAAACTAGCCTAATTGCTTGATGTATTACAATTAGGGGTTTCATTTGGATATTCCCTTCCTCCTAGTGTTCCATCTGGTTCATGTAAGCCTGATGATCATTGAACATTTTGATTATTTTCCCCACCTGCTTTCTTGTCTGCAATAAACACAATAATAAAGAATAACCAATAGTATCTGGCTGCAGACTTGCACATGCAAGCTGAGGCACACAGTCTCAGACACATATACTTAATGGAGCTAGGTATGTCAGTGTGAGAGGTAGGGTTAGGGGCGGGGTTAGGTGTACGCATTAACAGCATACATGCAGTCTCAACTTGCATGTGCACCTGGTCAGCAGCTAGACCTCTTCAGAATAAGGACACAAACTATGCAAATAACATCACATTGCAAGACTTGTCACCCTTTCAAAAAATATTTGCAGTAATCTGCATATCAAAATATTTAATTAAAATGTGTTCTGTCTCATCTTAATGTTTAAAATACACTATTATAATAAAGAAACAAAATACAAACAAAAAGTCACAAATTGTGGAGAATAATATTTAAAGTTACAGTTATTTTTTATTTAATTTTTCATTTTAAAATTTGGATGATTTGAATGCACTGAAGGTCACAGTTTGGAAGTATATTGCAAGAATAAGATCACAAATTGTGATAAATGTTATTATGAGAAGTTATGAGTCAAAGAAGAGTGAAGATTTAAATCTGTATTTCTTTTTTTATCTTTCTCTTTTCACACTGTCTCTCCTCACACCTAAACACATTGCAATCAGGGCTTGTATTGTGACATACGTCAGCTGGTTCAGTTTATCAAGGAGTCTCATGGAAATGTCTTCCGACGTGTGGCTCTTAGTGCACTCCTTGACAGCGCTGAGAAACTCAACACCACTAAAAAAGCAGACGAAAAGGATGATGCTAAGCCTTCTGGAATAAAAAAGTACACACACAAGCATGACAAATATTTTGTAATTTATAAATTAAATATATGCTTTAATTGAATTTGTGTGAATCTGTTTCAATGCATCAGCGAGGAGCAAATCCCAGGAGCTCTTTTAGGGAGGAAAGACTTTTGGAGAAAGATGTTCAAGTCTCAGAGTGCCGCCAGTGACACAAGCAGCCAATCAGAGCAGGACACATCAGAGTGCACCACCGCCCACTCTGGTACTACGACAGACCGCCGTTCACGATCACGGTCCAGACGGATCTCACTACGCAAGAAGCTCAAACTGCCCATAGGTATGGTTGTGTGATTTCTTCAAAATTCTTCACAAACATTAGTAGATTCATCTCTGGTTCTTTTTACAAAGCAGAAAATTACTATCATAACTACAATATGATCAACAACAATATGAACTTTGAGTTAAGGATTTGGTTATAAATGACACTTAGCGTTATACTGTTGTTAATTAATCAATCAATCAACCAATCAATCAATCAATCAATCAGTCATTCCAACTTTATTACAGACTCAAGTCCAAATATAAAACAACCTAATAACATAATTTATGACATTTTAAAGACAATAACAATTTACAAAATACAGTAATAGCAATGTGTCCACAGCTCTGACTGATACTATATAGTTCTAATATAGTTTTAACCCCTATGTTTGATCAAAGTCCCTTTAAGGCAAGTCATTTCACTCTGCGGCCAACTTTGAAACACCTCACGAGCAGTATGCTCTGGCATTCTGTCTGAATGTGGAGAGATCAAATTCTCCAAAACGATTTGCCAAGCTTACGATTATATTACATATTTGGAACCACCAATAAAATTAAACAACTGTCTCATAAGTTTCCTTTCTAAATGCTGAATCAAACAAACTCAGCATATTTTCAGGTTGCCCATGCTAATGTGCATGCACACTTAAAAGGAACAAGATCATGACACCAACCTCTTTTATGGCCGTTCTACACATTTATCATCCTCTGGATAATGCTTTGTCAGATCACTCTGGTCTGGTCTTGATGGAGAATCTCCTCCAGAAATCACAGCGACTCTTTGTTTGTGGGCGTTTGAGTAGCTGCTGTCATGCAATATGCATTTCACAGGACGGGCAGTACCTCGTGTTTGTTTCATACAGATTACAAAATCAAAAAAACTTTTGTTTTCAAGTGCACTTGGCTCATTTAAAAGCAGATTTTGAGCTTTATTTGGATGTATTTCTTATGTCTGTGAAGCAAGTATTCTATGAGATTCTCGTGCATTTGTTGTGCACCAAACTGTCATAAAAACACACGTCTGGTCCAAGCTTTTCCCCAGTAGAAACGTCAGTCTATAACGATCAATGATTGGCTCTTCTACCAGTAGGTGGGGCTTCTTTTGCCATTTTGACCATTACTTTTTTCCCTATTCAAAACTATACGAGTAACATGTCTTGTGTATTCTAGAGTCTTTGGTGTGATAGACCTACTGCAATCCCATTGTTGGAAGCATTATTCCAGCAGATTGAATACATAAATTTGTACATAAGGTTTCATGCTTTAAATTTAATTAGTCTTGAACTCACTGTTAATCATTGTTCTATGCATTATATGAGTAAATGTTAAAAAGTTGATGTATATCATCTAAAACAGGGATTCTCAACCATTGGGCCGGAGCCCACTAGTGGGTCTCAGCAATCCTGCAGGTGGGCCACGAGCTTAAAATGAACTCTCAATATTATACTATAATTTCTGGACTTCGTTATTAATATGCTATATTAAAATGATCGAAGTGATGTACTTTCTCCTGTTCTCTGATTGATCACTTACTACGACTACGACTAGTGCAGGTCAGTCTGTTCATTCACACAAAGTCTCTTTTTGTGTATTTTTGTGTGAACTATTTAATATATCCGCATAGTTTTACAAATTAATGTCCTGTGAGTGTTTTATAACATACACGTGCCCATACAGGAGGATCTCGCAAGGCTCAATGGTGTTTCTGCCATAAAATGTAAAATAAACTTGCATTTGAGCTTTAGATGCGCTCTGGAGAAGCTGTTCACTGTTCCTGTCAGCGATCTCCTGATAATATAACCAGCTGCAAACTCAACTGCCATGAGATCGACGCATTTCACCAGATTTAGGGTGTTTTACTGTATTTTACATTTGTCTGTATATTTTTGAATAGTAGATATTGAATAGTATATCTTCAGTCAGTACAGTTTAAAGCAGAAGCTGGTCTTTTGCAATCTCCCTGTTGACCTGTGGTCAAAAAAAAATTATATATATATATATATATATATATATATATATATATATATATATATATATATATATATATATATATATATATATATATATATATGTGTGTGTGTGTGTGTGTATATACATACACAGTTGAAGTCAGAATTATTAGCCCCCTTTTGAAATTTTTTTTCTTTTTTAAATATTTCCCAAATAATGTTTAACAGAGCAAGGAAATTTTCACAGTATGTCTGATAATCTTTTTTCTTTTGGAGAAAGTCTTATTTGTTTTATTTTAACTAGAATAAAAGCAAAAAATAAAATTTTTTTAAAAACATTTTAAGGTCAAAATTATTAGCCCCTTTAAGCAATTTTTTTTTCTACTGTCTACTGAACAAACCATCATTATACAATAACTTGCCTAGTTACCCTAACATGCCTAATTAATCTAATTAACCTAGTTAAGCCTTTAAATGTCACTTTAAGCTGTATAGAAGTGTCTTGAAAAATATTTAGTAAAATAATATTTACTGTAATCATGGCAAAGATATAAGAAATCAGTTTTTAGAAATGAGTTATTAAAACCATTATGTTTAGAAATGTGTTGAAAGAAATCTTCTCTCTGTTAAACAGAAATTGGGGGAAAAAATAAACAGAGGGGCTAATGATTCTGACTTCAACTGTATGTGTGTGTGTGTGTGTATATATATATATATATATATATATATATATATATATATATATATATATATATATATATATATATATATATATATATATATATACATACATACCCAAAGTGAAAAAGGTTGAGGACCCCTGATCTAAAAATACTGGATTGTATTAACCAAGCACTGGGTCAAACATGGACAAAAGTTCTCAAAAGTTGGGTCAAAAATGTCATTTAAATTTAATGTAAAAAGAATTGGGTTTGTGTATATTTATCCAGCATTGGGTTAATACAACTCAGCATTTTTTTGAGTGTAAGTTGGGTTGAGGTTTCAAAATATTCCAGTGGTTTTAGATCATAGATCTCAAACTCAATTCCTGGCGGGCCGCAACTCTACACAGTTTTGCTCCAACCCTATCAAACACAGTTGAGCCAAATAATCGTGGTGTTCAAAAGAGTCAAGACCGTCATTAGTTGGATCAGATGTGTTTGATCAGGGTTGGAGCAAAACTCTGCAGAGCTGCAGCCCTCCAGGAATTGAGTTTGAGACCTATGTTTTAGATATTACTCCTAAAACACCAGCAATATCACTAGTGGTGTATTTACTTGATCCGAAAAGGCTTTTTTTTTACTGTATTTCTTATCAAATAAATACACCACTGGTGATTTTGTGAAGTATGGTTGCAATTTTAAAGGTATATTTTTTGTTTTCAATATATTTTAAAATATGATTTATTCTTGAATTTTCAACAGCCATTTCAGTTTTTATTGTCACAATATGCTTTCTGAATCTACTGATTTATTGCATCATTTACTGCAAATCTACTGATTTATCAATGATTGGTGATCAGTTGATTGTATCGTAAGTTTTTCATTGTGCTGCTTAATGTGTTTCAATACATTATATTGCCCCGCCCCCAAATTTGATTTGATATAGAAATCTTCTGAAACCCTATAACTGTCTTTAATGTCAGTTCTGTGATTAATCTGTGTCTGTTGGTCCCCAAATCTTTTGGTAATATTTTTGGCTTTTGCAAAATATCAACCAGAATATTAGAATAAGTCTTGACTGTTGATTTTTTTTTCAACAAACATGATTCATAAAGAAATTGCTTACAAAAATGAAGAATCCATTATCATTTACTCACCCTAATTTCAGTCTAAACCCTTCAGTGTTTAGTTCAACATAAAACTAGAAATGTGTGTGCCACACATTGTAAGATTAACTTCTCTGGTGAACTGCCTGATGTGTTTACTTTTTTTTTTTTTAAATAAATGTGCAAAACTACATTAGGAGAGCAGCAGCTTGTCGTATACTTTGTTTTCTGTTTTTTCATTTGAAGATATTAAAGTGTACTTTTTTTTTAGGTAAGGTACAAAGTTGTTCTTTCCCACTGACAAGCTCTTGGATCCTTAAAAAGTACAGTTTTTGCACTTTTCTTGCTAACAGATTGAGAGAATATGAAGTTAATTAAATCTTTATAAAATAAATCAACTTTCAGTTCTGAATGGTTCTGTTATACTAGGTATCTAATTGTTATTAAAATCATCCATATGTCTGTGTTTTTTCCTTTGTGTCACCAGCATGCCGTAGGAAAGTTCGCCATCCACTCACTCTCTCCATGTTACGTATGTGTGTTGGGTTTTAGTTATGCAGCCTCATCCTACAGTGTAATGATGGATGCTTTAGTTAGAACAATGATGCATTTAAAAGTTAAACCTCCTTTTTTTAATAGTATTTGCTTTGAAATTGTATGTGTTGTTTGTCCTTTTTTCTTTTGTTAAGCACCAGCATGAATTCTTCCCTGTTACATTGATTTTGGCTTGTACGCACCTTCCATTTAAGGGGTACCAGAGTTCAGGCCTTATTAGAGTGCTAAAATATCTTTCTTTATTGTAACCATTTATTGTGTGATACAGGTAATTGGCTGAAACGCTCTTCTCTGTCTGGTCTGGCTGATGGTGTTGAAGACCTACTGGACATCAGTTCTGTGGACAGACTCTCCTTCATCAGACAGAGCTCCAAGGTGAGAACTAATGTCTACATTTACTCTGAAGGTCAAGATAGTTAGTTGAGAGGGTCAAAAGAATAAATGAACAATAATAATGAAGTGTGTTTGTGAGTTATATCCAAGCACAGATCATATGCGCAGTATGGTCCAAAACCTGACAGGTGGAAAAATCTAAACTTGTTTTTAATAAAACAAATATAATTATGCTTATAATGAATAAAAATACTATTAATAATAACATTATACAAAAGCAAATTGTCATGAATAAACTGAAAAAGCCCTGAAAATAACTGAAAATAAGAATTTTTTTAACATTTTAATCCTTTAATTCTTTTACATTTGTAAAGATATTTGCGCATTGCTATACATCCTGTGTGTATTAAGAAATGTGTAAGCGAGGTGTACAACTAAAATGCTCTGCACTGGACTGTAGACTTGCTTTCAGCTGGTCTATAGCAAAGTCTATTTTATTTCCTCAAATTAGCAACGCGATAACAATGCGCCTTAACACACTTCTTGTCTAGACCGGGACACCCATGATGGTGGGTTTGAATGGATTTGCTATTTAAACAACGTGACGCAAAATGGAACTAGGGTTGCGCTGGTCTGAAAATACCAACACATCGCAGCAAACACGTTTTGCGCCTTATTGCGCCGGGTGTATAATAGGGCTCTCAGTTGCGTCGTGCTATCACACATTTTCTATTTACATGGGGGACTTTATAAGTGGAAAAGCTGAATGTTTCACTAGCGAGAAAACAGTTAAACAGACCATTTGCAGCACAAGGATAAAGAACAAGCCTCCTCAATTCAGCCTCTTTACTTTCTCTTTACTTTACTTTTACACTTTATTTTACTTCTTCATTTTTGTGGATAAGGAAACATCACTTAAGGAAACATTTCCAGCAAACGAATAAATGAGCAATAATAACAAAGTATGGTCATATCGAAGAGTTATATCCAAACACACGCCCTATTCTTATGCCCCATATAGTGACGCATACAGTACGTCTCCAAAAACCGACAGGTGGACAAATCTAAACCTGTTTTTAATAAAACAAATATAAATATGCATATAGTAAATAATAATACTAGTAATAACAATAATATGCTAAAGCAGATTGTCATAAATAAACTGAAAACAGCCCCCCGAGGTGAAGAAGGCATGGAGATTGTGGTTTTATATTTATTTAGAAAATAATATTTTTGTGTTTTGCTGTACATCCTGTCTGCACTAATCAAGTGTAAGTGTTTAAACCTGCATAGGTGCAAAACTAACGTGTTCTGCGCTGGACTTGGCGTTGCCTATTTTTTGTTCATCAAAATAGCTACGTTCCAACAATTCACCTTAATTCACCTGCATTATTATTCAATTATTATTATGCATTTATGCAATTATGCATTATAATTCAAAATATTTTATTGTTTAATTATTTATTTATATCGTTTATTTATTTGTTTGAATTATTCATTCATTGTATTTGAAATGACAAACTTGTAGAATCTAGTTAATTAGTATTTTGGTGATGCACTGTTATCATGTTAAATAAGAAAATGAAGTGAATAAAAAAAAAATCATACATTTGGGAAGGAGAAAAAATTATTTATATTCATGGTGTCATTTTTAACCGTGACCATTAGTGCAAACTTCTTTCTTATAAATAAAGCTGCACTTAGCAGAGAATGAGCCTTGATCTGGGTTTATCCTGTGCATCATCTCAGGTCAAGTTCACCAGTGCTGTGAAGCTGTCGGAGGGAAGCGCTATTGAATACGGCCGAGAAGAAGAGGAGAATTTCTTCAAGAGGCTCGGTAAATGGCGGTCTGGTCGGAGGAACCCTTCCAAGCTTCACCACACAGAAGAGAAAGATGGTAGAACCCTGGGGTGCCCTCCCTCACCCCTGTCCACAATTCGCTCTGTTGTTCGTGTGTGTGCCCGTACTTGACCTGTCTTGTGCTTCTGGTACACTCCTCTACCATCTTCCATGCCAGCTCTCTGTGTGTGTTTGTCCATTTTTGTCAGAACCATCCGCTGGAAGAGGAAAACTGTGGTTCTCTGACCTATGACCCTGGCACCATGACCCGCCACAGCTTTGTCAGAGTTCTCGTGAACCTTCAGCTCTCCAAGTTAATAGTTACTTGAGGAAATTTTGCAAGTCATCATTCGTTGATCTTGTAGTGTTGTTGATTTTTCAGAGTAGTGACACAAACCAATATAAACACTTGCATGCTCATTCGATATCACCGGATACATATTTCACCAGCTATTTTTAGATGTTCATTCTGAAAGTCTCTACATTCCTTTCAATGATGTCATTCTGTACCCCAACAAGGTTGCCATGGATTCCAGGAGCGCTTGGCTGCCAGTCAGGAGGCCATGAAGAATAAGAACATTGTGAATCTGGGTGCAATTAGACAAGGCATGAAGAGGTTTCAGTTTCTGTTGAACTGCTGTGAGCCAGGAACCATTCCAGATGCTTCAATTTTGGCTGCAGCACTAGACCTGGTCAGTTCTGTTTCTTCGATTTTTTTGTACAGATTGGTGTTAAATTGCATTTAAAGCATATTTATAAGGGGATAGACTTGAAAACCATTAAAGGGCTAATTCACCCCCCAAAAAATTAAAATTCGGTCATTATTTACTCACTCTTGAGTTGTTCCAAACCAGTTTGAGTTGTATTTTTGTATGTTCTATTGAACACAAAGGAAGGTATGTTGAAAAATGTTGGAAACCAGTAACCATTAACATCTATAGTACACTACCTGAAAAAGGTCTTGTCGTCGATCTCAGTTGTAAGAGCAACAAATAATAACTTCTAGTTGATCTTTTGGAAAAGTAGCAGAAGGTAGATTTTTCTAATGAATCATCTGTTGAACTGCATTCCATTCATCACAAATACTGCAGAAGACCTTTTTTAACCTGCATGGACCCAAGATTCTCATAGTAATCAGTCAAGTTTGATGAAGGAAAAATCATGGTTTGGGATTACATTCAGTGTGGGGGTGTGTGAGAGATCTGCCAAGTAGAGGGCAACATTAACTGCCTAAGGTATCAAGACATTTGCGCTGCCTATTACATTACAAACCACAGGAGAGGGCAAATTCTTCAGCAGGATAGCGCTCCTCATACTTAAGCCTCCGCTAGTTTTCAAACAAAAAAACTAAATCAGCATAAACTGAATTACATTTGTCACAAAGGGGTGAGACATTTTTTAAAGCAAATTTATTATCAAACAGTGTTTAATATAGTTCTCTAATATAAACATTTTTTTGTAAGTATTCTGAACATAAAATGAGTCTTCATCAATTCCAGTTTTTATTCTGTAGGTGATCAACGTAGATCCAAGCAAATTTACATAATGCCAGCCTATGGTCTTCATTGGTTGCCTACAAAATCTGACATGCCCTCAAATACTTTGGTTGGTGTCAACATTTTGTCAAAAATAAAAAGAATTTGTTCTTGAGGTAAAACATTTATTCTATTATGTGTTATGCAAACTTTCAAGAAAGCTTAGAAATTCATCTTTTAACCTCGTATCTACACTTTGTTTATGGGTATAACTTTTATCAATAAATAGGTTCTTATGTTTCAGTGTAGACCACAGTTTTTTTTTTCAATTTTTATTATTATTATTATTATTTTTTTTAAAGATTTATTTTTGGCCTTTTTTAGATAAGACAGTAGTCAGACAGGAAGCGAAGTTCGAGAGAAAGAGAGAGGGTAGGGTCAGGAAATGTCCTCAAGCCAGGATTCGAACTCGGGACACCCTGAAGTGCTACAGCACCATATGTCGGCACACTAACCACTAGGCTATTGCGCTCTGACAGACCACAGTTTTTTAACGTACTCGCTTGGTGTGCTTCTTTAAATATATAAATTTTTTGGTGCTTTATAAACTCAACATATTTGAACAACTACATAATTTTAAGTTGCTTTTATTATATTTACATAGAGTTAAGGCTGCTCTTTGTCTGCACAAAATTCAGTGTAAACACAAAGCCACATACTGGAATAAATTCCTCTCTGACCCAATTCAGCCCTGTGGTATTAAATACATTTGTGCCACCTCTGAGCACCTCCATGGAAAAAAACATCTTTATTTATGATACCATTCCACCTTTTCAGTGTAATTTAGGCCTTTGGACCCAAATAAATTGATGCAAAGTACAAGGAAATTGTAAGCATTCTAATGATGAACAATAATAATAAAATAAAAAAAAACTTTATGATGATAATTATGTTTCTACATTACTCAGTAACTATGTATTTGCTATTTTAATTTTGTATATGCAAGTTTTTGCATAAATATCAATTAAATTTTTATTAATATTCTCTTCTAAAGTAATAAAATCCATATGCTATTTTAATGCTTTTTCCCAGCTTGACCTAAAGATAAAATTAGATTACTGAGTAATTGTAATGTAAAGGGATGCTGACAAGGAAGTGCGGATCCAAATGCAGATTTCTTATTGTCAAGAATGGTCAGACAGGCAACAATCAACACAGGGGCTAACAGGTATGTGCCGATCATCCAAAAGGTGTAGTCATAAACAGGCATATGGTCATTACAGGTGGCAGGCAGGATCAACAATGAAACGAAGGAAAGGTCATAAATGGAAAAACAAGGCAAAGGAATGCGTAATGTCACAAATACAAGACTCAGCACTAAAGTGTGTGTGTGTGTGTGTGTGCGCTGTTTATAAAGTCTATCTAATCTATCTATCTAATCTATCTATCTAATCTAAAAATCTATCTAATCGAATGAGGAACATGTGCGTATGAGCGGTACATGAATGGATATGTAGTTCTATAAAATGGCAGATTTGTAATTCTTCAGCGATCTGCACAGGCTGGATCGCTGGTGACCACGACAGTAATAATAATAATAATTATTATTATTATTATTATTGGGCTGCACTGGTTCAAGCTTTGGCTGGGTCAGTTGGCATATATGTGTGGAGTTTGCATGTTCTCCCTGAGTTTGCGTGGGTTTCCTCCGGGTGCTCCGGTTTCCCCCACAAGTCAAGTATAGGTGAATTTATGTAGGCTAAATTGTCCATTGTGAATTAGTGTGTATGAATGTTTCCCAGTGATGGGTTGCAGCTGGAAGGGCATCTGCTGTGTAAAACATATGCTGCATAAGTTGGCGGTTCATTCCACTGTGCCGAACCCAGATTAATAAAGGGACTAAGCCGTAAAGAAAATGAAAGAATTAATATTATTATTATTATTATTATTATTATTATTATTATTATTCTACTATTAATTTCTCTTTGTGTGTAACATTGCGTGCGGTCAAAATTTAAATGAGTTTTTTTTATAGAGAAAACAATGAGCTGAAAAAGGTCTTGATAATGTTGATGAATGTCTTCAACAGGAAGCTCCAGTGGTGGCAAGAGCCTCACTATTTGTGGAGTGTGCCCGTTTCGTGCATCGCTGTAATCGCGGGAACTGGCCAGAGTGGATGAAAGGTCACCATGTGAACATCACTAAGAGAGGTTTGTCCAGAGGACGGTCGCCTGTAGCAGGAAACAAAAGGAACACAAAGCTGCAGTGGAATGCAGCCAAGCACTTTTACCAGTGGGGAGATGTGAGTCAGATATGCAAATGTTGTCTTTTCTGCAGAAAACAAATCTTACATGCTTTTGAATAGATGCATCTGTGGTATTTTGTCTGCATCTAATATATGTGTGCTCAAAAAGGCGATAGGCACTCGGCTGAGTGAAATTTGCCATTCAGACAGTGAGAGTCCTGCCAACATCTTGGGTTTTATCTATGATGAAGAGAGCAAGAGACGAGCTAAAAAGGAGGATGAGGAAGAAGATTATCTGGATGACAGTAAGAGTGAAAACAACACAATCAATTCACATGAAACAAACAGATGATGAACATTTACAACATAACACTGATTTGTTCAACAGATACAGTCAACCCGACAAAGTGTGGCTGTCCTTTTGCTCTAAAAATGGCTGCTTGTCAGCTGCTTTTGGAGATCACCACTTTCCTGAGAGAGACCTTTCCTTGCCTCCCCAGACCCAGAACAGAGCCCCTTGTGGTCAGTTTTGGTATAGTCTTTCTTGGATCAGATTAATTATTAGCGTTATTATTAATGAACTAAACCTGTTTTTGATGTTTATTTTTAATTTGAGGTTGAAATAAAATATAAACATTTAGTTATTAAACAAATCAATCTAAACGAAAACAATAAATGTTGTCTTGGCTAAAATAAGTTTAAAAATGGGAATTAATTCCCAGCAAGGGCATAACCTTGTCTTAAACATTGGAAAGACTAATTGTTTGTTTGTTTTTTTAAGCATCAAATAATTGTCCGATGAGTTCTAGTTCTCATTTTAATTGGGAAATAGTCATTTTGAAATAATTATTTAAAATAACGTTTAAATATTCACTCTTATTTGTATGGCCATCGCAAACCGTATCTTGTCTCGTCATATTCAGTTAGGATTACATGAGGCATGTAAATAATATATAAATTCAGTTCAAACAGCTGAGATAAAAAGCTGTAGTGTGCTTCACTCATTATTATGAGTAAATCCATTAAAGTTATTTGTTGAAAATTTTTAGCAACATGGTTGTAAATCTATACATACAATATATAATATTAAAGGTCCTGTGAAGTGCTTTGAAATATACATTTTTATTCAATGTTTGACGTAATCTCAACCCAAACATGAAGAGAGGGTAGGACAAAGAGTAGCTCCTACCCTTTAAATAAAACAGCCAAAAGTGTTTTGTTTTATCACATATCTGCCAGTGAGAGTGGTTGAGCTCAAGTGCATCAAATGAAAAGCAATTGAGAAGCGTCTTGAAGGGGGCGGGACATACATACTAGACAGCATTTGATTGGTTATGATTTGATAAGAAACTGTAGTGTGAGGTGACGCGAATAAAACCGTTGATCCATTTGGCCGGAAGTGACAAACTATAAGCTTAACATGTTTATATCAGTTTTATATATTCTAAATGCGAATTTTGTCATTGTTTTGGAGCACACTAGCTTATAGATATCCTAAATATGAATAACACTGATACTAACCTCTAAAAAACTTTATTTTAATTTCACAGGACCTTTAAAGCTCACCCCTAAATGATTTTTATTAACTACTCACCCTCATGCTGTTCCAATCCCATGAGATCTTTGTTCATCTATAGAACACAAATTAAGGGTGCTTTCACACCAGTGGATCGATTCTCTTGTTCCAAAACAGGGATTAACTTTGTTTCATTGTTGCTCTTTCTTCTTGGTGCGGTTCGCTTTCACACGACAAAGTTTCTAAATGGACCAAAAGAGCTAAAAACAAGTCACTTGCAAGTAAACTCTCCTCACATTGGTCAGAGTTTCACGGTTTATTTTTCAGAGTCCTGCTCAGCTGTCATGAGTCCTTATTTTAATTTATGATGATGAGCAATAAGAAATTATAAGAGAAAAGCTGCGCTTTAATTTTGAATTGTGACACCCACAGACGTCGACACAAAATATAAATCAGAGGTAAGACTTTCTCATATATAGCAGTTGGCTTATGCATTATAGGCTTTACATTATAGAGAGAAATAACAGATAAACCAAGACTGCTGTTCGGTCAATTTTCCTTATGGATAAAAGCTCTCGTTAACAGTTCAGTATGCTTTTACTTTCGTATTTTACATGAAACGCACATTTACTAGTAGGAATGACATCCCACCCTACTCATAATTTTCTCTTCATATAGCCATATATGCCTATTACATATCCATAATACACTGTGATATAGCCGGGCTCGGATCGTATTGCTTTCTCACTACAATTGATCCGCTCTAGAATTTGTTTCAATCAAGCCGAGACCGCGTCATTTAGGCAATCTCGGACCGATTGATTTGGCGGTCATCTGGCGATTGCTGGATTCACATATGCCAAATGAACCACGCTAACTAGGGAAACGAGACGGGTTCCAAAACAAAAGTCTAGGTGTGAAAGTACCACTACGATGTTTTAAATTAAATCAAATCAGATAGTTTTTTTCATCCTTCACAACAGAAAAGGAACCAAAATTAGTGTCAAAACATTCCATGAGGCTTCAGTGGTATCGTACGAAGCTCCAAGAACACTGTTGTACACCAAAAAACACACCAAAAAACTGTAAAAATTACTTTGTTCATCAGGATGTGCATTTACTGTGATCTTTACTGTGAATAAATCTGACATTTTGCCATTACTATCAGTAGTGCAACACACAAGCATCCTATTGCCTGTAGTAAATGAGCACCCTAATCAGATGCGGAAGACATTAATCATGTTTACATTTTTACCTTTCCTTTTTTTCTGCTCACAAAAGTGTTTCTGGAGCTTCGTATGAATACAGTTGAACCACTGAAGTCATCTGGAATGTTTTGAGAATGTTTTTGGTTGCTTTTCTGGACTCTAAATATCTCGTGTCTGTTGCTATCTATGAAGAATGGATGTAAAGAGCTCTTGGTATTTCATCCAAAATATCTTAGTTTGGGTTCTGAAGATGAATAAAAGTCTCAATGGATTGGAACGATATGAGGGTAAGCATTTAATAACAGAATTTTCATTTTTAGTTGAACTATATTAGATTTAGCCAATAGCTTGTGCTGCTCCCAATCTGATGTGGTGTGGTCAACACTGTGCTTACCAGACTGTTCTTCTGGCTCTTTCAGGATTTAGAGAGCTGTCGTTTACGTCTGGACCCTGAGCTTGGCCGTCACCGCTACGAGAGAAAGATTAGTTTCGCAGGAATTCTGGACGATGAAGATGGACACGATTCTCTGAATAGCAGCAGCCACACTCTGAAGTCTGACACCGGCTGTGAGGAGAAGAAATCATCACAAGAGCCACTGGGTAGCTAAAAGAAATAACTATATACATCAATTCATTAGCAGCAGTGTGAGCCAGTGGCTGAAATTGATGCTGAAATATTGTTTTCATAATATAAAATGTTATTCTAAATTTGGGCTATAGGTTTTACTATTGTTGCTACAATCGATGTTCCATTTGGACCAAAACAAATGAGATTGTACAAATGATTTGTACCTGGCAACTCTGTGTGTGTGTGTGTGTGCGTGCGTGTTTGTGTGTGTGTGAGAGTGTACTGGATTTGGGGATTTACAAGTACAGTTTTTTTGTATAATGACATGGGTATAACATAATTTTACTCTGTTACGGTGGTTTTCGAGGACATGCCCGAAGTCCTTGTTAGTGAAAAAGTTTCAATATCATACTTATTGGGGTCTTTTGACATTGAAATTTTGCCAAAGGTTTACTGCTAGGGTTGGGTTTAAGGGTAGCAGTGGCGTATGGCCATATAATAAGCATATTTTTTACTCTATAAATTATATTATGCCTAAGAAGAGTCTCTGTAAACCACCAATACCAACGTGTGTGTGTGTGTGTGTGTGTGGTCCTAGTATTCATCAAATTTTCCCACAAATATAGCAATACCAGAGTAATTTCTGACTTTGTGGGGACCGTGTTTGACCTTGTGGGGTTCATAAATGTTACAAAATGAAGTATTTTAAAAATGTAAAACTGCTAAATGTTTTGCATTGGGTTTAGGGGTATGCTTGGAAAAGAGGACAGTGTACACACTCTATATAGTATAAAAATCCTCACCTCTATGGGAAGTCCCCAGAAAGCATTAAAATCCAAAATGTGTGTTTGTGTAAGCGGAGGGGAAGCCTAATCAGCCTAATCTAAACATGGAACAATGGTGAATATCTTCTTGTTTATGTTCTTTATTTTTTATTTGTTCTTTCTTTATTTGCTTGCCATTTTATTTATTTATTTATTTATTTTATTTTTTTCTTTAGACATGATGAACAAGTACTTAGAAATAATCAAATTCTCTAATAGTGAGCCTAATCCATTTTGTAATGTTAGAATAGACAGAGTCTGTTTTTTACACAATACTTTAACAATAAATGTAGCACCCCCAGTTTTTCTGATGCACACGCAGAGCCTGTTTTCTGGCTGTGCTGGTGATGTACATGTACATTTGATTATGATGGATTAGTCTAATTGGTCATTTTGTTTTCTTTCCTTCCTAGCTCCAATTAGGAAGATCCGTATCGGTGGCTCTCGTTTGCTACAGATTAAAGGAGCGAGGAGTTTCCGGATAAAGAAAGGGGGCTCTTTGTCTTCAATCCGCCGAGCAGGGAGTCTGAAAAGCACTAAGATGTCCAGACAGGACTCCGAGTCTGAGAACGATGTGGAGTCTGAACGGCTGCTCTCCCAGAGTAGAGACACTGTCACTGATATAGGTCAGACAGTCCTTCTTTAATACTGCATGAATATAGTTCATCTTGACCTTTATGTGTCTGAAGAATTTAGGGTTTAATTTGTTGATGTAATTATTAGGGTGATAGCCCAATGCAAAGCACAATAACATAATGGACTGTGTGAATAATGTCTTTTTTATAAAATAAAATATTAAAAAATTGTTTTGCTGATCGAACAGATACAATTTTTTTAAATAAACATTTAATAAAAGTTATTTTATAAAAGTTATTAATAAAAGTCAATATTTGTTTAGTGATATTGAATTGTCATTGTTTAAAAGCTTTGAAGTAATATATACTGTATGTTTCTCTATATAGTGATTTAGGTAAAGGGGGTGAATTATTATTTTTTAAATTTAAGAAAATCTGTTGTACCAAGTATTAATGCCTATGTCAGACTGTTGTTGTATTTTCCTTTCAGTCTAACCCTTTTAATTACTTTTCTTTGAGCCTTTTTAGCTTGATGTGCATTTGAGTATATGATCGTATGAATATTTAAGTCATATTTGCTCTGTAGAGAAGAGATACATCTTAAATATTTTTTGTGTGTGTGTTGTTTGTTTTGTTTTTGTTTTTTTGTTTAAGCTCTGCCCACATCCAAAACAGAAACAAATACCGGTAATTTTGTCATTGCCACAGATACATATACTACACCAATATGCTTGTGCAGATATTGGACTTGCTGCATGCCTATAGTAGTTATGCAGTGAACAAAAACTTGACAGCACAGAAAAGTACCTTATTTTCAGGAGTAAAATGTGTGCATTTGTTATTTACTTAGGGAGCCCGTGGAGTGCTAGTGAACCTAGCATTGAACCAGAGGGACAAGGCAGCACAGGGGGTGTTGAGGATAACTACCATCGCAACATGTCATGGCTGCACGTAAGTATTAATACTCAGAATTTTTTCTTTTTGAGGGAAATGCTCTCATTTTACAAGTCCCCTAGTGTTAAGAAATTGTGTTTTGCAATTATTGAATCCATTTTAGCTTAGCTTAGCATAAGTCATTGAATCAGATTAGATCATTAGCATCCCACTCTGAAAAAAATAATCATAAAAAGTTTAGATGATTTTCAAGAGACTTCCATTTTCAAGGTGCCGTACCATGGCTGCAACAGGCACAATTATACCAACTCTTTACCTATCTTTTGAGAATTTTCAGGCACTGTGCAATATCATTGTGTTGCTGCAGCCATGGAGTGGCAGCAACATTCCTCGATTATTATGTCGGAATGAAATTATAGTTCCTAGCCACATAAAATAGTAACATAAAATCTTTTTTGTTGGTCTTATTACACACTGTGTGCTCAATTGTAATGATCTAGGTGCAAAGTCTAAAGTGCATGTGCAAAAAAAAGCATTAAGGTCATGTCCAAATACACTTTTGATATTTTAAGGACTGAAAAATACAGTTTTGCATCGCAGCGCATGGTCTAGCAGGGTTGTGCTTATTCTCTTAAGGAGTTTTGGGTGTGTTTTGAGCATAACGTGCATTAAACCAATCTCTCCCATTCCCTTTAAGAGTCAGTTGTGTCACGCCATGGCGCATTTGCCATTTACATGGTGACTTTGTAAGTGGAAAAACTGAATGCTTCACTACCGAGAAAACAGTTAAACAGACCATCTGCAGCATTAGGATAAAGAATAAGCCTCCTCCATTCAACCTTTTTACTTTCTCTTTGCTTTACTTTTACTATTTACTTTGCTCCTTTACTTTCGTGGATAAGGAAACGTTGTTGTACACACTCCACTGAAGTTCTAATTTACAGCAAATGAATAAATAAACAATAATTACAAAGTGTGGTCAAAAAATTGAGTTGTATTCAAACACGTCCTATTCTTATGTCTCATTTGGTGACGCATACGTCTCAAAAAATCTAAACTTGTTTTTATTCAAACAAATATAAATATGCATCTAATAAATAATACTGATAATAATAATAACATTATACAAATGCAAATTGTCATGAATAAACTGAAAAAAGTTTATATGTAAAGATATTTGTGTGTTGCTGTACATCCTGTGTGTATTAAGCAATGTGTTAGCGTTTGGACTGTATAGGTGCATACTGTAACTAATGCGCTCTGCGCTGGACTTTAGACCTGCTTTTATTTGGTCAATGGCGCGGTCAGTTATAGTTTCTTAAAATAGTGACATGCCAACAATGTCCCTTAGCACACGTCCTTTTTAGACAGGAACACCCATGAGTCCACAAAGTAGCGCAAATGGATTTGCTATTTAAACAACGTGATGTGAAATTTAGGGTTGCGCTGGTCTAAAAATGGCATCAAATCGCACCAAACATGTCTTGTGGCTTATTGCACCAAGTGTATGATAGGGCCCTGTAACTAAGAAGAATCAAGATTTAAATAGGATTTCTTTTTTAGTTTGAGTTGCTAATGATCTGATTGAACAATTTGTGCTAAGCTAAGCTAAAGGTTCTCCTACCAGACAGAGAGATTGGCTGAATGGTTTTAAAAAATGGTAAAACTCAACTGTTTAACTCTAGGGAAGTGGTAAAATGAGCCTGTTTCCAAAATAAGTGGAGTGTCTATAAGATAAATGTCTCTGATATTATTTTCACATGCTCCTCTTTCTCAACTTCCAGATCATGATTTTGCTGTGCAACCAGCAGAGTTTCATCTGCACTCATGTGGATTACTGTCACCCTCGCTGCTATCAGCGCCACAGCCGTTCCTGCGCCCGGCTCGTCCGTGCCATCAAACTTTTATATGGAGAGACAGTGGACAGCATGAAAGAGAACAGCGCCACCGGAAATATCAGTGGCCGTCCCAAGAAGAGCAAAGAGGTGATTACATAACATTAATTTCCCAGACCTCCCATTAGCAAAGCTCTGAACATATACAAGTTCACCACATGCTGTTTTCTAATGGATTTTGTTGAGAGCATCTAAGTGACACTTGATTCCCATTTTCACCTCAAATTAATGGACATTTGAGGCAAAAATCAAATTATACTGCCTCTTAAAGATAATACTGCCTCTTACGCTCCACTTTTATATGGAAATAGGCATATTTTACAAGTCCCCTAGAGTTAAATCGTTTTTTGAGTTTTACTGATGTCTGGGTCTTTTAGCTTAGTATAGTTTAGTATAAATCATTGAATCGAATTAGACCATGAGCATCTCTCTCAAAAATGTTGAAAACCAGTTCAGATAATGTTCCTGTTTAAAGCTTGATTATTCTGTAGTTACGTCTTATTTTAAGACCAATGCTAATGGTCTAATCCGGTTTAATGATTTATGCTATAATTGCTTCTACTAGACCCAGAGATCTGCTGAATGAATTTAAAAATTGTAAAACTCATCTGTTTAACTCTACATTTAACGACTTTTAAAATAAGCCTATTTACAAAAAAAGTGTATTTTTCCTTTATAGTCATCAAGCTATGTGTTTAAAAAGATAGCGGTGCCAGTGTAAATCCTTCTTTTTTAATATTTAGAACACATTTTGTAGTTAAGCAATATTGCACAAGCAAGAGAGTTTTTTTCTGAATATTAGCCTGATTGCAAATATATTAGCGATTGATATACTGTACATACATAGTTACTTCAACAAACAAAAGATTTATATAAGGTGACAAAAGTTTGAGATGTTGATCTGTTTCATGATTAAAAGACAATATGAGCCATATCTCCAAACAGTACAGTGAATGAATCTATAGATATATACACTAGATATCGCATACAGAGCCTGAGCATGCGTTAATAACGCCGCCACATTTGTACAGTGCTCTCAGGACAAATGTCATTCAACCGCACTAGATCCTGGACTTTAGCGATGTGTACGGGTGTAGTAACAAGCAAACAAAGAAAACAAAGCACAAAGTCAGAACATTTCATAGGTAAGATTTCGTTTTTTTACATTTTTGTTTGTTATGAACTTTTATGCTCAACAAGTAACGTTATTAATGGTGATACAGTCTCTTACTGCACTGACCATAAGGCCAAGTAGCACCAACTTGCACTAAATACCAGGGTTATGTTAGTTTTGTTGAATAAAATAAGCGTAAAATGTAAATTAAATATGACAACAAGACGCTGCAGTGCCAGAAACTTGTATTATTGTCAACTTAGTGAACGAGTCGTTCATAACAGAGATTCATTCACAAACGAATCGCTCCCTCCGCCCTCCGTTAGAATTAGAAGTGAAAGCAGGACAGGGGGTGTGTTTCAGGACATGGATTAGATCAAATTAAATAGGGAGGGAGGATAATACAATACCATGCACACAAACACACACTCTTTATCAACAATGGCCGTGCGGTCACTGATCCATTGATGCAGAAAAGTGATGTAAAAATACAATTTTCGTAATTTAAAAAAATATTTGCATACTAACCACTGGGGAAACTCCCGATCATAGATATATGTATATATGTGTACATCTCTGGCTTTGGGTGACCACAGTCCTCCACTGCACCTTGGTCCCGCATTCATTTCAAAGGAACGCTACCCTGTACTAAAATGGCGGTTCTATTGATGCATTCCTTCCAATAGACAACAACAGGGTAGGCGACATCTAATGTAAATATCTATGGAATGAATCTAGCCTTTGAACAAATCACTTGAATGTGAATGTGTTCAATTAATTATTCACTTTTTTCTTGAATATATCAGTCTGTTTAAACAAAATGAACTGATTCATTGGCTCATTTAAATTTTGATCCCAATTTGCTGCAGTTGATCCCAATTTACAAACTGTCCATCTTACAGTACATAATGTTCGAAAATAGTATTATATATATGAAATAGAATTTTACCTAATGCAATCCAATTTTTCATCTGAATAGCTGCAACTGACGGAACCTAGTGCCTCTTAGTTCATTTCATTTAGGCATATAGAAACAATGAAAAGTGCTTGGATCCTCAAAACAGAATGTCTGTCGCTCAATCTTGGCTCATTTGCAAACTCTGTAGTAATTTGCTGTTGATTGGTAAGAAAGAAATCAGACCCAATATACCTGCAAACCAAGCTTCACAATGTTTGATGATTTATTACATACAAAAAAATCAGATGAGAGTTTATCTGGGCATGATACATTTTGGTCCATTTATAAGTCTGTTTCTGAACAAAGTTAATATTTTACAGTTTTAAAGAGCCCCGATTATGCATTAAAAAGGTGATAATTTGGTTTGGGGGATTTCCAACAACAGTCTAATATACATGCAAGGTCAAAAAACACTTTTATTTTCTTATAATATGCATTTATTTTTACCTAATTATCCCAATGACTACCATATGATTTGTTCAGCGATTCATTTATTCCCAAACCCCTCCTTAGCGTGATGCTGCTAACATGCGCTGATTGGTCTGATGAGCCAGTGTGTTGTGATTAGTTGACTTAGTTTAGTGCGAGACGAGATCCGAGAAGTGCAGAGTGGATGTGTGAGCCCAATGCAGAAGTTCATTAAAACAGTGCAGTTAAACACCAGCATATTCCTCTGCTCTTAACTATAAGTAAAAACAACGACACACATTTAGTATTAATGCATACAGTGGCAAAAGCTGAACTATTTTGAATCTTGACCACGGCACGTGTGTAGGAACAGCTGACGGTGGCCATAGCAACGACAAATTGCAGAGGATCACAAGTTCTCAAATGTGTTTAAATCTGTAAAGAAAGCGGCACACGTTGCATTTTCAACATGGTTTTAGATGCGATAAAGAGTTAACCAGATATAGCACAAGCCGCGTGGAGCTATCACAAGTAACAAAAGATAATTAAATACACATTTTGCAAAAAACACGTCTCCCATTTATACAAAAGATTAGTAAATGGTACTGTACAAAATACAGATCACGTTAAAGGAAAATGGGAACTAGAACTAAATACCATAATTGAGGATGAGGTCTGGATTGAGTTATGTGAAGGATGTCATAAAGGAATTAGTAGTCAGTTATGGAAAGAATTTGATTGGAAAGTAAAAATGAGGTACTTTATACTCCTTTTGTAATTTCTACACATGTAAAGGGACCATCTGTTGCTTTGTGTTGGAGAAAATGTGGTAAAATTGGAGATAATACCCACATTTTTTGGGACTGTCCTGAGATTCAAGAATTTTGGAAAAATGTTAAAAAAGAAATAGATAAGATATTAGATATAGAAATACCCCTCGGTCCAGTTATGTGCTTACTGGGAGCACTGTCCAAAGAAATGTTTTATGAAGAAACAAAATTTGTCCTAAGGATATTATTACTGGTTGCAAAAAAAATGATAACAGTACATTGGATGGAGGAAAATTCTCCAAAGGTGGCTCAGTGGATTCAGTGACTTAAACAGGTCTATATAATGGAAAAAATGACTGCATGTCTACAAATGAAGATTGATATTTTTCTGAAGAGGTGGAACAGTATTACGGCATATTTAGATATGTATATTTAGAGGTTACTTACCCTGTCACCACTGTAATTTCAGGTAACTACAACGTAACACAATGTAACTTCATGTACAAATGTATCCCCTGAAAGTAATTATGATGGCAATACCTTTTATTTATTTATTTATTTGTTTGTTTGTTTGTTTATTTATTTTTTATTATTTTCTTTTAATATATTTTTTTATAATTAAATTTTTTTTTATGTATTCCCTTATCTGTAAGGGGTTAAATTGTTGGGGAAGGGGTTGTTCTGTAAAAAATATATTGAAGTAAAAAAAGAATTTTAAAAAAATACACATTTTGCAAGCTAGAGAAAACAAGGAGGAAACCATTTTAATCGCGCTTACTTACACTTGTGAAATGGAGGAAGGAACTGGTCTGTGAACTGTGTACTGTGAAGTTCCTGTCAAGTTCTGACAGAGTCCCATACATCAATAGTCTTTTCTGATCCTTCCTTTAACAAACGGCTGATGAATCCCCCGTTGCAAGCATGTAGATTGCTGAAGCACTCGTCAGAAAAATGGCAGGAACACAGCACAAGGCTGTTGTTGTAATGCTGAGGTATTTTTACAAAAATTAATTTCCACCACTGACTCTTCACAGCCTCATCTTTGGGTAGGGAAAATAACATTAACTTTCACTCAAACTTCAGAGCACAGCGTCTTTGCGACATGATTCGACCAGGATCTCCTACAGTGTTTGTCTTCCTCTTTTTCTTTCTACAGTGTTTGTGGGTGGGGCCGGGGTTTCAATTTTCCTGGGTTTGCGCTTGCAACAAATGGGTGGGACTTGAGTTCCGTATTAACATCACACCAACAGGGCTAAAGATTTGTTACCCTGACGATTCATTTAAACCACTTTGAGTCGACTCTTTTATAGATGTGTCTTTTATAAACACGGTGCACTTTCAGGTTTAAGTCTAGCTGGATATTTCAAGTCACTTAGAGCTGTTACACACTGCATAGAAGGTCATTTCAAAAACCCATAATAGGGGCTCTTTAAAATGCCCTTAGTGTGTTTAGTGTCATATTGAAACATCTTTTTTTTCATCTTTTGATATTTGTATATTACAAATTAAATGTTTGCAAATGTTTTTATATATTTATTCATGCTACCTTGGAACTGAATTAAACAACATGACTAACTCACTGTGCCCAAAACAGACATGAGGGACATAGTGCATTAACAAAAATTATGTAAAAATAATGAAGCCCATTTTAAACAATGGAATCATCATGTCCGTATTGGATGCCGTTCAGCAGTGCTTAATTTGTGAATTGCGAGGTCCCGGGACCAATCGGGGTAACGGATCCGGCATGCTACCTGAGGATGTAGGTGTCGCGCACGAAAGTGGAGAGCCGGCAAGTTTAGAGCCGGGGCGGGGGTTGGTTGTCGTGGATGAAAGTGAAGAGGGTTGGGGAGTCGCGGAACAAACTGAAAATGAACAGAGGACGGGGGAGGAGGGCGGTTGAGGAGGGGGATTGGTAAAATGAGATGCCAGATTTCAGAGGTGCCGGATCCAGATCCGGATCCTGCGTGTTCCAGCACAAATTAAGCCCTACTCTTCAGTAAACTAATACCTCATTCTATATATACCTATTATTGTGAATGTTTGGCTCAAGACACCAAAACTGTTGTGAAATTCTAAGATGAGCCAAAAACCAGGGAGAACTTTCAGGTATCTTCAAAGCAGAATCCTTTAATAAGAAGAACTCGGCGTTGCTGTGGCGTCATCGAGCGTCACTAGTTTAAATAAATTTTTACAGACATTGATGCATTTGGGTGGAGACAGTCTAAAACAAAGCATGCAAATGAAGTGTTGTTGTCTGCAGGGTAAATACCTTTCCAGCCCTGATCTCATCAGCATATAAGTACCCATTCACGATACATTTTAGCATGAAAACAAAGTGTGCAAATAATGTTCTGGAGACAGAAACCGTTCGGCCAGTTGACCAGCCTGAAATTGTTACTTTGCCATTTGTTAGACAATAGACACAGCTGTGCTTTGAAACTGACAATTTGCATTACTTTGGAGACAGTCAGTGCTCAGGAAACCAAGAGATTTTAAGGTCTGTCACACCCAAGGTCTGTTAGAGTTTTGAATGACTTGAGCTAATTAAAAACCAAAGAATATAACTTTTCAGTTATATATAGATTATTGCTAATTTAGAACTAGATTTTATAAATTTATATTCCCACATTATTTATGTTGTATTTATCATTTGTGGTACATGCTGTATAACCAGTTAGTCTATTGTAGCCAGCTTTGAACTTGAACTTGAAACAGCTTTAAAGTGATGAGCCTTTAGTATTTCTTAAGTAATTCTTTAGTATTTATTGTAATCTAAATAAAAACATTACATATGCCACTTCCGGTGGTTCATTCCACTGTGACCCCAGATTAATAAAGGGACTAAGCCGAAAAGAAAATGATTGAATGAATATGCCACTTCAGATGCAGCCATGTGCAAGCCAAAAATAAAAAGCTGCTTTGACAATATTCAATAAGCTATGTTTTTCTTCAAGTGTTCAGATAAATCCTGTCTCCGGACCCCATCGATGAAAAGACGCCCTACTGACAGCAGCGCAGAAGGGAAAAAAGACACCGGCATGCTTAAATACATCCGAAACCAGGTCTGTCCTTGCTACCCACTACTGTTGGATAAGCTATTGCTGTTATTAGAAGTATAATGAGCTGTGTGTGAAAGTGTCCTGCTGTGTCCTATTCCTTTAGGTGATGACCCTGTCTCCAGCTCCACTGTCCTTGCTCATAAAAGCAGCCCCCATCCTGACGGAGGACATGTATGGAGACATCCTGCCTGCGGCCTGGGAGCTCCTGATGAGTGTGGATGAACATATGGCTGCAGCTGCAGGTCTGTCTGCTTAAAAAATCCATCCCTTGCTGGGAGATCTATTTATTTTGCTTTTGAAATGTAGCTCTTCATTTTTGACTACAAATTTTTACAGCTAAGGGGTTTTGTTCATATTTAAGTGTTTGGAATTGGACTTTATAATTGGGTTATAATTTGATTGATTATGCAAACCTTAGTGAGTAGTCACCATAGTGATTTGTTTAGGCACCAATAAATGCATTCAAATTGTATCATATCCTGTACATTGTTGTAGTTTAAAAAGTTTTACCTGCTCACAAGGCTTTTGTGACATCACTTTATTTCTAATTATAACAAATTTAGCATTTGTACTGTCACATGGCCTATAAATACTTTATAAAATTTTGCCATGCTGTTTTTTGCATACTGTATTGTAGGGAAGTCAGGGTTCTAACGGTCAAAGAATTTCTGGAATATCATAGAATTTTAAAAGGGCTACTCTAGATATTACTCTAGATACTCTAGAATGTCAGGATTGTTTTTGTCCAAGCCGTGGAATATCATGGATTTTTGTTTCTCATTTTTAAATTTGCTTCCCATTTATCGGAATGTATTTTTTCTATGCCATGTTTTTATCATGCTGTGTTTCTTGTGTTGTCATTAAGCTTAGGCTATTTTCACTGCTACTTTATTCTATTCGCACTTATTAACCTGCAATCACTACAATGCAGTCATTAGACCCATTAATTACTGTATATTGCTCTGTTTTTTACTCTGCTCAACCAGTCCCTTCTGGATTCTGTGGGAAAGGTTTCTGATTATTACAGCTTAAAATTTGTGGCAATATTTGCTGCATTGGTTGGGTTGTTTTGCTGTGAAATATGCATAAGTTTACATATCACGTTATTAATTAATTCAATATATTTATGTCCTTACTTTTTTGACCTCAAAAACCATTGATCTCTATAACTTAAATAAAGTGAACACTGATAGAAACAAAGAGAGAAATCATTTCCCTCTTAACTTCATAAAGCCTACTACATCATATTTTCAATTCAATTCAATTCACCTTTATTTGTATAGCGCTTTTACAATGTAGATTGTGTCAAAGCAGCTTCACATAAAAGGTCACAGTAAATAGGAGCAGTGTCGTTCAGTTTTTAGTGTTTAAGTTCAGTTCAGTTTAGCTCAGTTCAGTGTGGTTTAAAAATCACTACTGAGAGTCCAAACACTGAAGAGCAAGACCAACGATGCGCAGCTCTACAGATCCCGAACCATGCAAGCCAGTGGCGACAGCAGAGAGGGAAAAAAACTTCACTAACTGGCGAAAGTGAAGAAAAAAAACCTTGAGAGAAACCAGACTCTCACGATCATTTTAATTTCTCCGCTGGCCAAACGTCTTGTGCAGAGCTGCAGTCTCAGTGGCGGAGGCTGGAAGCTGGCCTCAGCGAAGACTCGTCTGTCCCTGGAGCGTCACAGGAATCAGTCTCATGTTCTCCACTCCTCCATGACCACCACAGTAGCTGCTGGTCATGGATATGGAAACCTGCAGGATACAGCCTGGTCCAGGATATGGAAACCTTATTTGATAGATGAATGATCTAAATGATCAAAATAAAAAAAAACTGTTGAAATCTATTTAACAATTCTTTGAGGAAAGTTAAAATGTTAAGATATCGCCACCTTAGAATTAAAAGGTTCTGTAGGGAGTATTTACAGTTTTAACCCAAAGAATGACTAGTCTGTCAGATGAAGAAGAGTCGGAGTCAGAGATTCAAATAATTAAATAAAGTTTACTGAAGTTTGCAGTCTGCCAAAACTGGTTAAAAACTGGTATAATCTACATTCAGGCAGTTATATCCTTACTACACACAGTCTATCTTAAATAAAAAGTCACTTTAGACATTTTAGATAGTATTAACTCATAGAAATAACAACAGAAACAGTTTGTTTCCAGTCCTCAGCCCGTCCGTTTCACTCGAGGTCTCCGTGACCTCTGACCTAGTTTGGTTGCTCCTGAAAATTTTTAATAAAAATAATGAGAATGGATGATGAGAAAAGGATAAACGTTGATCCATGATTGGAAGGTAGAAATCTGAATCCTTCAGTTCTGTCTGATATTTTTGTCAAAATTGAGGTATTGACATATTCTTATTAAATGACAACTTATTTACATTATGGGATGTTTTTTTATGTTGTTTACATTTTAAGACTTTTTGTTTAATAAACAAATGTTACACAAATACTGTTTGCTATATGGAATGTAAAAACTTTGAAGCTCAATATCTCAAAATCATTCAGATGCAGATAGAACCTTGTAATTCCAAGGTGACGAAATGTAACATTTTGAATTTTACCGATGGAAAAAATGAACTTGGCCTTGTTCAAATACTGTAGCTCTGTAATGTAAATAATGTCACATGATGCATATAAAGCAGGTTACACACCTAAGGAGAAGCGCAGTGCAGTGTCATGTCTATAAAAGTACAAGGAATTAGCAATACTGGATAAGCACTTAATATATGCAAATATAATGTTATTTGTTGCAGATAGTGCAGAAGAAATTTTAACATATGTTTGAAGATTTGAACATATGTTCAATATTTGTCAAGGCTGGCCAATATCTGCAAGTAATCTGAGGCAATAAAAAAAAATTGCAATCTCCTTTAAATTTTGCACCTTGATTTTTGCTTTAAATTCATTTGGACATTCTGTCTGGAAATTCATCAGACAGCTGTCTGTTTTTCTACACATTTTAGGTCATCGTAATTCAACTTTTTAGTCAGGGAAACTCTGGGACTAGTCATGGAATTTGGCTTAGTGTGGAAACCCTGGGAATTATTCGATGTCATATACTACACCTTTTTTTTAGAAGTTGTCAGTAAACATTTTGGTTAGGCTACTGCCTTACAGAGTTGCTGCTTATGTAGAATTCTGCCATTTAAGACATTTAAGAATATAGTGTAAGGTCATCCATCCATTTCCATGTATATTCATTATAATGATGTAAACACACAGCTGCCCTGTTCCTGCTGTGCGCGGTGAAGGTGCCAGATGGAGTGACCGAGATGATGATGGCTGAATTTCAGCACCAAGAAGCATGTCAGAGAATTAACTCCATTTTGAAATTCTACACTGTCTGGAGATTCCGGTACCAAGTGTGGCCTCGAATGGAGGAGGGGGCCCAACAGATTTTCAAGGTATTACTGATACTAAAACTATTTGCAGTAAGAATATTTGACTGCAGTATTTCTGCAAATGTTTGTATGCATTTGGTCCTCTGATATTATTTTGCCTTAGATCATAGATTATACTTAAGTTTATACTATGAAAATGTTGAACACTTGATTTTGATTGGTTCTGGTTGATTTATAGGGAAATATTTCAGGCAGGTCTTGACTGCATTACAGTTCCATATCACAGTTTTTCAGTTACTACAAAAGCCCAAAACACACAAAAAACTGAAACCCACGAAAACACTCACCAAGCAAATACATATATTTAACTTCCTGATTAAAATCACTGTTTCTATTGACTTAATCAATACAATAGTGTTACAGCAGAAAAGCTACATTGAGTTTCTCAGTATTGAGGTAGGAACATCCCAGCAGGCACACAACATCGTAAGACGATAATATTACTTTAGATTTAGGTCATGTCATCAGGTGACCAAAATTCAATGTCTAGCCAGCTTCTAAGGACAACGCTATTTTGACCTCCAATCATGACGTCAAATTACTTTGATATTTGGTTGATTTTAGGTTGTGTTGAAAGTGACCAAAATCCAACGTCTGATAGATATTATAGTGGTAACGTCCTCACAACGTCAAGGTGTAACATGGTTAGACGTTGATAATTGGTTTATTGTAGGTTGATTTTAGGTTGGACGTTGTACATTGATGTCGGCCTGATGTTGGGTTTTGACATCAACCTGATTTTCATTTCCAAACAAAATACAACATCCCCATGTTGGCATCCTGTGTTTGCAGGGTTTGTTCTTCTGTAGCAATTATACTTACAGCTTCACTTTTAGTCGGTGAAAAGAAATCTGCTGTTGTCTTTTCTCATAAAGACAACTTTTCTCATTTCAAGAGAAAAAGACACACAGACTCTGATTCACACAAACTGATTACAGAATAAGTCTAAATAACAAAGACTCAAGCCTCCTTTACTAGCTCTAAAATGGTGTCTTACAATGGAGGCTTGGAATAGAGCAGTGGAGGCTTTGGATGGGACTGGATTGGATGTTTCTTTCTTTCTTTTATTATCTTTAGGTCAGGTAACTATGGTATAAGTGAAAAATGTTAAAACAGACATAGGGGTGTTGAAAAATAATGCAGATATGTTTAATTGCCCTCCACTATAGCTGGCCATTGTCAGTTATTTCTAACTCTACACTCAAAAAAGTTTTGTTACTCGTTTAAAATACTTATTTAAAATTAGCTGAATTAACACAAATATTGAGTTTTTTTGGGGACACCTTAATTGTTTATGTCCAATCCACTTAAATTTTTAAAAAACATTTCAGTTAACTTAATGAAATTGTTTTGGGACAACATGAAAGAAATGCATGGAACCCAGCATTTTTTACAGCGTGATATCATAAAAAAATATTAATTTCTCTCCCTCTATGCATATTGTTTCATAGATTCCACCACCAAGCATTAACTTCACCTTGCCCTCTCCTATCCTGGGAATGCCCTGTGTGCCCATATTTGACCCTCCATGGGTTCCTGTTAATGCAGGCACTGTTCCAGATGCAATCACTGAAGATCAGTCGGTACGATTTGATGGACCATCACACCAAACATATCCTGCCTAAGGCAAAATTGTCAAGTGCAAAATTTACAGAAGATGTTTCCCCATTAATCACTCATTCAGTTCTTTTTATCCACTCTGTGCGTTTCAGAAATCATTCTCGGCACGCGCAGTGTCCCGCTCTCATCAACGAGCAGAGCACATCCTGAAGAACATGCAGCAGGAGGAAGAGAAGAGGAGACTCGGGCGTGAGGCCAGCATCATTACGGCTATCCCTATCGCTCAGGAGGCCTGCTATGAGCCCACATGCAGCCCCCCGCCTGAGCAGGAGGAAGAGGGTGTGTCATTTCTGTACTATATCATGTCATAGATATATATTACTTTACTTGTAAGGTTCATTAGTTGATGTTAGTTAATGTATTTATTAACATTACAACAGTATATTTTTGTCATAGTTATTTATGCATTATTAAAATACTAATTCATGTTTGTTAACATTGTGAGTTAACATGAACTAACAATGAACAATTTTCATTAACTAAGATTTAAGGTCCTATGAAGCACTTTTAAATGTGAATTTTTATTCGATGTTTGATGTAATTTCAAAGAAAAATGAAGAGAGGGTTGGACATAGAGTAGCGCCTACCCTTTTAAAAAAACATCCAATAGCATTTTGTTTCAGTGAGAGTGGTTGAGATCAAGCACGTCAAATGAAAAGCAAATGAGAAGCATCTTGAAGGGGTGGGATTATTAGATACTAGAAAGCATTTGATTGGTCAAGATTTGATGAGAAACTGAAGTATGAGGTGACCTGAAAAAAACTGTTGATCGATTTAGACGGAAGTGACAAAAAATATATATTTTACTTTAACAAGCATGAATAAATACTGTAAAAAATGCTGGGTTCCACACAATTTATTTGTGTTGGGTCAAAATGAAGGAATTAAGTTAACTTATACGTTTTTACAAATACTGAAGGTGAATTGAACATAACACAATTAAGTTGTCCCAAAAAAAGCTAAAAAATTGCGTTGTTTCAGCCCATTTTAAATAAGGAGCTTGAAAAAACAGCAAACATAATTTTTTGAGTGTAATAAATATATTGTTCGTTGTTTGTTAATGTTAATAAATGCATTAACAAACATTAACAACCTCATTGCATTGTAAAGTGTTACCATTATATCTAATTTCCTGCACCTTTTCAGATGAAAATGTTCATTTTATTATGAAAACATATAGCAACATTTTATAATGCAAAACACAAAAATGTTAATTGGGACTGAGCTAAAAAAATGTATTGTTAAAGTCCTTGCGAAATCAAAATAACGTTTTTTTTTATTATTGTTTGTATCAGTATGTTATTTTTAAGAATATCTAAAGCTAGTGTGCTCCAAAACAGTAACATAATTCCCATTTAGAAAATAAAAATCCAAAGCTTGCAGTTTATCACTTAATGGAAAGATTTTGCCTCATACTTTACTTTGTGATCAAATCTTTTGACCAATCAAATGCTTTCTAGTGTCTGACATGTCCTGCCCCCTTCAAGATCCGGATCTAGTTTCTTCTTATGTTTTGTCTTTTCCAATTCATTTGTGACTGACTGTGTGTGTTGTGTGGTACTATCACACTGAGCAAAGTCTATATATATATATGGTGTAATATATTGTATTTTCATTTGTCAGATGTCCTTGTTACATGTTACATAAATTATGCATAATTTGATTTACTATCCCTAAACCTAACCCTTATTCTAACCATTTTCAAGTTCATATAATTAATTAATATTAATCAGTAGTTCAACAATTAATCACACTGTAATAATGACATCCTAAAAGGATAGTTGTGAAAACAAAAATATGTGTCATCATTTACTCAACCTTTACTTGTCCAAACCTATTTGAGGTTCTTTATTTCTATTGAATACCAAAGAAGATATTTAAAAAAAATGCTGGTAGCTCGTACCCATTGACATCCATATTCATTTATTCCTACTATGGAAGTAAATGTGTACCAGCATCCAGCATTCTTCAAATTCAAAATATCTTTTGTCTGTGTTCAACAGAAGAAAGAAACTCATAAAGGTATAAAGCCATAAGTAGGTAGAGTAAATTATGCGGTAATTTTTTGGCGAACTATCCTTTTAAAATAAAGTGTTATCAAATGTTCCTCTTAACTGCGCTAACCAACAGAAACTGCTTGCTTTGAAAGTGACTTTTGTGTGAGCTGTGCTTCATACATCACTATGCTATTAATAATGGACCTTTTTGCCAGCTAAATTTAGCTGAAAAACCACAAATGTGATCGGATGAAGGATTAAAACAATTAACAGCTGAAATATTTAACAAGGTTCCATTTCATTTCATTAAGTGAACATATTACAGTGTAATATTCCAAAATAAGACTTTTATGAAAGGGTGTTATTAAAAGTTATATTGGACTCAGCAGCAATGACAGCTTGTGTGTGTGAAGGCTGCACAGTCCTGTAAGTTTAAATGTGTTTACATAGAATGAAACAGGAGAATTCATTGTCAGAATGAGAGTGGAAAATGAAAATGAGTAGTTTAATTCAAGAATGATTGGTCAACATTGACTTCTACTTCCAGTTGATGATCACCATTGACTTCCATAGTATTTTTTCCCTACTATGCAAGTCAATGCTGGCTATCAAATGTTTAGAAAACACTTTTCAAAATATCCACTTTTGTGTTTACTAGAAGAAAGAAATTCATGCAGTTTTGGAACAAGTGGAAGGTGAACTATTCATATAAAAACGTTTTTTTTTACTTGTTAAATGATAAATATTATCTATATTAGTAAGGATTTACAAACTTTTATTTGACCATTTAAATGGCCCTTTTGGGTTGAAATATTAAAACGAATTATATTTGTGTGTCATTTTAAATGCAAATGAGCTGCAGCTCCCCACCCTTTACAGAAGAGGGTGGAGTCTTCACAGCTTGTGAAAAAAACTCCAGCAAAAAAAACCATCTAAAGCCTTGTCAGTGTAAACTCTTTAAAATGCAATTCTCTAACTGTGAAGACAGGAAGCATACACATAAAAAGACAGCTTATAGACAGGGCTCCAGCTGGGTTTTGGGACATTTTAAGGGAGTGGACTTTTTTAAGTTCACTGGTCAAATAGCAACACTATGGACTAAAGGACAATGATAGTGTCAAAAGCATAATAGGACCCTTCAGGAAATTAAAAAGGGATACGTGAAGGTAAATAAAAAAGTATGTATTAAAAAATTCTGCTATCATTTGCTCATCCTTTACTTATTCCAAATCTATTTAAGCTGCTTTCCTGCACACAAAATTTGATATTTTGAAAAATGCTAATAGCTGGTACCCATTGACTTCCATAGGAATATTTTTCCCTACTTTAGAAGTTGATGGGTACCAGCAACCAGCTTTCTTCAAAATATCTTCTTTTGTGTTCGGCAGAAAAAAGAAACTCATAAGGTTTAAAAGCACACAATGAAGATTAAATTATGTAGCTATGTTGCTTTTAACTGTGAACTTTTTCAAGTCTAACATAATAAGTGTTGTGGTCTTTTCTGTCAGTAGAAGATGTGGTGAACCTGACATCGCGTCGTCTCTCCGTCAGCCCATCCTGCGCCTCCAGTAACTCACACAGAAACTACTCCTTCCGCAGGGGTTCTGTGTGGTCAGTGCGGTCAGTGGTCAGTGCTGAAGGTAAATAACATTCACACTTGTCTGTTTTCTGCTGCATTCATTGACTAGTTCATTTTTATATCTATAAACACATTTCAGGATACCTCAAGGAACCATAAAACATTTATTCATATATATTGTTTTACAACATATTTATTAATTTTTCAGTTTGCATATTACTACAGGCCATACAGTATATAACAATGCAAACGTTTTACATCCCAAAGTCCCTCCCATCACTTCATCAAAATATGAAAATAAAATAGTAATAATAATAATAACAACAACATTAAAAAAAGATCATCAATAAATAAAGATAAAATAATAATAAATAAAGTAGTAATAGTAAAAAATAAATGGATAGCATATATATGAAATGAAATATATGAAATATGAAATATATATATGAAAATGAAAATGTCCTTGCTCTGTTAAACATCAATTGGGAGATATTTAAAAAAGAAAAAAAATTCAAAGGGGGGCTAATAATTCTGACTTCAACTATATTTATATATATGTATATATATATAACTGGAGAGGATCTGCAAGGAGGAATGGCAGAGCATCCCCAAATCCAGTTGTGAAAATTTGTTGAAACTTTCCCAAAAAGACTGTATTAGATCAAAAGGGTGCTTCTACTAAATACTAAACAAAGGGTCTGAATACTTGGAAGACCATGTGATAGTTTTGTTTTTCTTTTTTAATAAATCTGCAAAAATGTTAACAATTCTGTGTTTTTCTGTCAATATGGGTTGCTGTGTGTACATAGTTTGTTGTAACAGGTTACCAAGACATTATACATTAAGAAACTAGTAAATGATCTCCAGACATCTTCAAAAACATTGGGTTTTCTTTTGACAATATATGTGATATTTTCCATTGACATGTCTACGGCCATTTACTAATTGAGAGCAATTATTCGTTTGGCCTGTAAAATAAAACATTTATTCGTTTAAGCTGGTTGAATACATTGTTTTGTAAATGTGTTTTTACTTTATAAGACTTTACTTTATAATTTACTTTATAAGATGATGAGAACACGACAGAACTCACACCGACCCATCACATGCTACAGCCACCTCAAGCTGTTTTCCCACCATGCATCTGCGCTGCTGTGTTACCCATAGTGCACCTGATGGAAGATGGAGAAGTTCGGGAAGATGGAGTTGCAGGTAAACAGCAAAGAAAGATCATCTCACAAAGCATTTTATAAATGTTTTACCCGCTGCTTTTTTAACCCTCAGAATGCTTTGTTTTGTGTTTCCACAGTGTGTGCTGTTGCTCAGCAGGTATTATGGAACTGCCTTATTGAAGATCCAGCACTGGTTCTTAGACACTTTCTGGAGAAACTCACAGTCAGTAACAGACAGGTAAGATCACCTAAATCATCATGCTTTCAGAACAGATGAACATCTGCTGTTTTTTAATGAAACGTGACGGTGATTGTTCCCAGGATGAGCTGATGTACATGCTGAGGAAACTGCTGCTCAACATTGGGGATTTGCCTGCGCAGACCTCACATATTCTTTTCAACTATCTGGTGAGAGATAAACATGTTTTTTTCTGCTCAAATAATAAATTTTATAACTTAAATACTTTGGTTTATGTTAAAAAAACAACAACAATTTTTTTTCAATGAAAAATTTTTCTTATTGATATGTTGAATCTTATATATAGTGGAAGTATTCATAGAACTTCAATTTTTCCTTATTTTTGTACTTATACAGCCTTATTCCAAAATGGATTAAATTAAATTTTTTACTCAAAATTCTACACACAATATCCCATAATGACAATTTTAAAAAAGTTTTTTTTTTTAATTATTGCAAATTAATAATAAAAAAAACCCTGAAAAATCACATGTACATAAGTATTCACAGCCTTTGCCATGAAACTCTAAATTGAGCTCAGGTATATTCTGTTTCCACTGATCATTCTTGAGATGTTTCAGCAGCTTAATTGGAGTTTACCTGTGGTAAATCCAGTTGATTGGACATGATTTGAAATAGCATACACCTGTCTATATATAGTCTATATATATCCCAGGGTTGACCGTGCTTGACAAAGCACAAACCAAGCATGAAGACAAAGGAATTGTCTGTAGACCTCTGAGACAGGATTGTATCAAGGCACAAGGCTGGGGAAGGTTACAGAAAAATTTCTGCTGCTCTGAAAGTTCCAATGAGCACAGTGGAACCACTGTGGAACCACCAGGACTCCTCCTAGAGCTGGCCATCCATCTAAGCTGAGTGATCGAGGGAGAAGGGCCTTAGTCAAGGAGGTGATCAATAACCTGATGGTCACTCTGTCTGAGCTCCAGCGTTCTTCTGTGGAGAGAGGAGAACCTTACAGAAGGACAACCATCTGTCCAGCAATGCACCAATCAAGCCTGTATGGTTAAGTGGCCAGACGGAAGCCCGTCCTTAGAAAAGGGCACATAGCAGCCTGTCTAGAATTTGCCAAAAGGCATCCGAAACAAAATTCTCTGGTCTGATGAGACTAAAATTTAACTTCTTCGAGTGAATTACAGGCATTACGTTTGGAGAAAACCAGGCACCGCTTATCACCAGGCATCACCGGGCACCACATGCTGTGGGGATGTTTTTGATCAGCAGGAACTGGAAGACTAGTCAGGATAGAGGGAAAGATAAATGCAGCAATGTACAGAGACATCCTTAATGAAAACCTGCTTCAGAGAGCTCTTGACCTCAGACTGGGGCAACGGTTCATCTTCCAGCAGGATGACCCAAAGTACCGCCAAAATATCAATGGAGTGGCTTCACAACAACTTGGTAAATGTCCTTGATTGGCCCAGCCAGAGCCCAGACCTAAATCCTATTGAACATCTTTTGAGAGATCTTAAAACGGCTGTACACTGTCGCTTCCTATCCCACCTGATAGAGCTTGAGAGGTACTGCAAAGAGGAATGGGGTATTGTCACATTGTTATTATGGGGGATTGTGTGTAGAATTTTGAGGAAATAAATGAATTTAATCCATTTTGGAATAAGGCTGTAACATAAAAAATGTGGAAACTGGAAATGTGCACTGTAAGATTACTGAATGTGAAGAACTTTTTTCATAGCATTTTTGTCACGCTTCTAATAAAATAAAGATTACAGAAAATATGTATATTAAAGACATAAATTTAGTTTAAGTACATATTTATAATTTGCATTTAGTTTAATGCAATGTACTAAATAATAATACTACAAATAACTAAAACTACAAAAAATGGGTTACACTTTATTTTGAGGTGTTTGTTACATTGTAACTATTTATTTAACCACTGAGTGATATAAATTAAATACATGTACTTACTAAATGGTTATGGTTAGAATGTGGATTGGGTTTAGGGTTAGTTACGTGTAATTACACATATTCAACTGTAATTACATGGAACAAGTGTAACTAGGACATCTTAAAATAAAGTTTTACAAAATTATATATTGGTTATATTAATAAAATCATATTAAACAAATCTTTTCTTTTTGCACAAGGTGGGCTTGATCATGTATTTCGTAAGGACTCCCTGTGAGTGGGGCATGGATGCCATATCAGCCACATTGACCTTTCTGTGGGAGGTGGTGGGTTATGTGGAGGGGCTCTTTTTCAAAGACCTTAAACAAACCATGAAGAAGGAACAGTGTGAGGTCAAACTTCTGGTTACTGCCTCCATGCCAGGTTGCATATTTCAGCATATTCTACAAAAAAATGAGTAGTATTCGGTTTAAGTTCATAACTCAACCTGTAATTGTGTGTTTAGGAACCAAAACCCTGGTGGTTCATGGACAGAATGAGTGTGACATTCCCACTCAGTTACCAGTGCATGAAGATACCCAGTTTGAAGCGCTTCTGAAGGTTAGTGCCGTTACTACACTGTACAAAATGGCAGTGAAAAAAAGGAAAAATGCTACAGCAAAAATCTTTAACCTGGTTAACCATCTGTAACCTGACTTTCCCAGAATTCTTGGCATCACCCCTGCCGCACACTTCACTTTTTAATTTTTTTTAATATTACGTTACATTTGCAACATTTAGCAGATGCTTTTGTTCAAATCAACTTACAACTGAAGAGGCATGCAGCGATTCAACAAGAGCAAATACACTCAATAAGTGCTAATTATACAGATGAACTGTTTACAGATGAGAATTAAGTGCTAGAGTAAGGGGGGAGGGGTGTTTTTTATTTTGTTTTTATAGAGAGAAGAGTGTTTCTACAAGTGGTTTGTCAAGCCCACTCACCTGTGTGAAGCACACTTGATAAATGCACAATGTATTTTTTAAATATGGAGCAATTGTAAGAAAATGTCTGATGTAAGTGTGCATAAACTGGTGCAAGTGTCAGTTAAAGTGTCAGATAGATGAAAGAGTGGGTTTTCTACAGGTGGTTTATCAAGCCCACTCACCTGTGGGGGCACACTCAGAATTGCATAATGTTTTGAGGTTGTTGTGTGGTGTAATTGGGGGAGAGAAGACGGGGTCCTGGTTTTGTTCACAAGTGAAAGACGAGATGGGTTTTTAGTTGTTGTTTGAACTATATTATTGAATATTGCACGGTTCTTTTCCATTTTAGTTGTCTGTGAGGTTTTTTTAGTTGTTGTTTGAATGAAATTATTACTGTATATTAGTCTACCCTTTTTTGTTTTTTTCACGTTATTTATGTACATTACAGTTTTATGTTGCATCTAATTTTGATAAATAATGTTTATTTCTTAACTTTAGTGTCATGGGCGATACCATGATGGTGTTTATTAGCTGTGTTAGCAGTGTGTTTTTCTACTGTCAAAAAAGCTGTTTGGTTCATCATATGGCTTTCTCATCAAAACCTGCTTTTGGTGGTGTTTTTGTACAATATATAAATGTTAGTATGTCAAACTTGTATAAACATTATACATATACGAAATGTGGTAGCTTAGAAAAAAAATTTATTTCTATTTTAACTGTAAAATTATGGAAACCACAGCATGCTGTGTTTTTAATCATACATTTTATTTTTTTATTTAACTTTAGATTTGTTTTATATAGACATATCAGTTATCATATTTTGCTATATTTTCACACCAGGAGTGCTTAGAGTTCTTCAATATACCAGAGGCTCGGTCTGCTAACTACTTTCTGATGGATAAGCGTTGGAACCTAATCCACTATGCCAAGGTGTGTTGTGGTGGTAGACATTCAAAACATGCTTATTAAATATTCTCTATAGTAAACAAAGGATTGTTTGGCTGATTGGTGCATCTCTACAACAGACATATGTGAGAGACATCTACCCTTTCAGACGATCAGTGTCTCCTCAGCTCAACCTGGTTCATATGCTTCCAGAGAAGGGTCAGGAGCTCATTCAGAAACAGGTGAGTTTAATCTAAACCAATTTTAAACTTCGGCTTACATAATGGATCATTTGTATAAGATGAGAGGGACTTCACAGCTTTACCATTTGATTCAATTAGAGTTCATTTACTGGAGCACAATAATAAAGCTCAAATGAGAAAAACCAATAGTATTTTATATATACAGTTGAAGTCAGAATTATTGGCCCTCCTGAATTATTAGCCCCCTGTATATTTTACCCCAATTTCTGTTTAACAGGGTTTTTTTTCCAACACATTTCTAAGCATAATAGTTTTAATAACTCATTTCTAATAACTGATTTATTTTATCTTTGCCATGATGACAGTAAATAATATTTTACTAGACATTTTTTAAGATACTAGTATTCAGCTTATTCAGGTTAATTAAGCATAACAGTTGTTTGTTCTGTAGACAATCTGGAAAAAAAACTGTGTAAGGAGGCTAATAATATTGATCTTGAAATGGTTTTTTAAAAATTCAAAACTGCTTTTATTCTAGCCGAAATAAAACAAATAAGACTTTCTCCAGAAGAAAAAAATATAGGAAATACTGTGAAAAATTTCTTGCTCTGTAAACATCACTTGGGAAATATATATATATATATTTTTAAATCTCAAGAGGCCTAATAATTTTGACTTCAACTGCATATGATTTTTTTTCCTAGGTGTTTTCCAGAAAGCTGGAAGAGATCGGACGAGTTCTGTTTATCATCTCCCTTACACAGCGGATGCCTGCTATGCACAAACAATCCCACGTCTCCATGCTTCAAGAAGACCTTCTGCGACTGCCATCATTTCCTCGCTCTGCCATTGATGCCGAGTTCACTCTCTTCAATGAGCCTCTGGGTGAGCAAAAAATAACATTCCTTAAAAAAAGAAAACGCTTATAGGCCTGCCTTAAAATAAGTCAATTTAGCACACCTTTAATTACTCTGTTATAAAGGGTGCTAATGTTACTAATTCATTATAATAGCAAGCTAAGACACACATTGCACAGTCACTTCTACTAGCCACAGAGTTTGAGATGCATGTATACACAGATTAATAGCAAAGTTTAATCAGTGTTTGTGTCAATCATGTTGCAGAATCAAGTTGCAGATGATTGTAATATATAATATTCCCACAACACAGTTTTATATCTGTAACTTGATGACACTCGAATACCCTGTCAGAAAAGTCTAGTGGCTTGTAATGACATTTTTTCAGGGTCTGGTAAAATGTTAATGTTGATTTTGTGTGTTTACATAGATGAATGGCCACGGTGTAAATACACAGTACAGTTATGAGCTTATTTCCACATTATATCATTATGATAACATGATATCATTGCCTTCAGTGATTTTCTGAAGATAAAATCAAAAATAACGCAACTGAAATAACTACAGCAGTCAATCTCAGAGATTGTGATGACATATGATGACGTGTGCAGGTGTTGGAGTGGTGTCCCATTTCTTAGGGGTAAATTTTGTAGCTCTTCCCTTTCACACTCTGTTTCAAGGGCCAAGGAGAAGGGGAAGGGGTGGAGGTACAAAAATCAGGGTTCATACGGTCATGGAAAACCTGGAAAAGTCACAGAATTTTAACATGACATTTTCCAGGCCTGGAAAAGTTTTGGAAAAACAGAAAAACCCACCATGTTTTGGAAAAGTCATGGAAATTTTTAACAAATATCTGTATACTTGAATTAGGGCTGCACGATATTGAAAAAATCTGACATTACCATATTTTGTACTTCTGTGATGTATATTGCGATGTGAATACAATTTCACCAGATGATTTAACAGGTTTATTTGGATTGATTGGGGGATTATGTAGGGGAGTGAATATCGAATAATACATAACAAATAAATGACAAGCATCGATAAATAAAATATAGTAAAGATAAAAGTGAATTATAGTTTTCAGGTAATCACTATTCTGGTACAGATATTGATAATCAACAATGCATAGTCTTCATTGTATACTATTTAATCTTTATTAAAGTTACAAAAAATTGCTTGTAGCCGAATGTTTTAAACTATGAAATATTGAAATGTTCACACAGTCACAGACCTTAAAGGAACAGTTTGCTCAAAGTTTAAAATGTACTCACTATTTACTCTCCCTTCACTTGTTTCAATTGTATAGAAGTTATTAAATTGTTTTCTTTTTGTGTTCTATTTTTAAAAAAAGTGAAGTGTAGGTAATGAAAATGGTAAGTAATTTTTGGGTGAACTATCTCTTTAAAAATGGATGCAGATGATAAACCTTTAATCCCTTGTGAATAAACTCTATATTAAACTATAATCCCAATAACATTGCATAACCTGCGATGTGACTATTTTGGATGCACACATTGCGATATCGATGCTGGAACGATATATTGTGCAGCCCTATCTTGAATATAGGTTAGTTGTCTTTACTTCTTTTCTGTCCTTGGCCAAAAACATGCTTTTACCTTGTTAGTGCTGTGTAAGGATTATCAAAAAAAAAATTCATAGATATAAAACAAATTTAAACAAAATATATTGTTGCGTGTTCTATGATATGCTGTAATAAATTTGAATGTCTTTGTTTTTTTATTTACCATCTATACGAAGACATTGCATGAATCAATATGTCACGAAAACGTACTTGAAAGTTCTGGAAAAGTCTTGAAAAAGTCATGGAATTTTAGTAGTAAAAATGTGTATGAACTCGAAAAATAGAATTGGGATTGGGCCTTAAAATAGAACTCAATACCTTTTTCTGAGCACACAAACAAAGATCCATACTTTTTTAAAGAAAGATATTAACGCTTCTGAAGTGACCACAGCTGTTTTCAAGCAACAGAAGATGGAAAAATTACACACTTATATTGATTAGTCACTTCATAATTCACTTAATAATAAATAATTTTACTTGGTTATCAATAATTAAATTATTATTAATGCATCTTATTACAGTTCACCAAAAAATGGAAATTTACTCACTGTTTACTCTCCCTCAAGTGGTTCCTAACCTTCATTAGTTTCTTTCTTCTTTTAAACAAAAAAAGAAGATATTTTGAAGAAAGCTGAAAACTTGTAACCACTGACTTCCATAGTTCTAGTTTTTCCTACAATGGAAGTCAATGGTTTCAGGTTTTCAGTAGAGAGCATGCGTCTGATTCCTGCCAGGGACTGACAGTGAATATTAAACCACACTGAACAGAACTGAACTAAACTAAGCTGAACTGAACTTAAACTCTGAAAACTGAACTGACTCTGTTTCAATTCACTATAATCTTCTATGTGAAGCTGCTTTGACACAATCTACATTGTAAAAGCGCTATACAAATAAAGATGAATTGAATAGAATTTTCAGCTTTCTTTGTGTTCAAAACAAAAAAGATTTCATTTTTTTGAGGTATATTCTTTTTTGTTCAACAGCAGAAAGAAACAATGTTTGAAATACGGGGGTTTAAATGAGGACAGATTTTTTATTTTCCGATTAATTTATTTTCTTTTTCATTAAAATTTAATCATACAAAATATAATTTCCCAAAAATATACAGTGCTCAGCATAATTGAGTACACCCCATTTTGAAAAATAATATTTGTATCCATTTCTCAGTGAATATAGGCAATGTATTTTGGTGCCTTTAAACAAAACAGATTTATTAAACAGATATATTTATTAAATGAAAATTTAGTCACCAAATATATTTACAAATTGAAAGATAATACAATTAAATTCAAGCAAAAAATTACAACCTACAAAATTTTAACTAAATTCTCTTTTTTTTTTTTTTTGCTTCTCTCGATTTTTCCTCTTTGTAAAAATTTTATTTCATATTTTTCTATAACAAATTAATTTGACTGTACTAGTTTTTGGACTGTTATTGTATGTTATTTCGTTAGATAAGCTCCAGAGTATATTTCCTCCTTTTCTAGGCAAAGAGCTCTTTGGTTTGGACACTTTGCATAAGGTCCTGTGGATCAAACTGCTGGAGGAGATGTTTCTGGGCATGCCGAGTGAATACCCCTGGGGCGATGAGATCATGCTATTTCTGAATGTGTTTAACGGTGCCCTGCTCTTACACCCTGAGGACAGTGCCCTGCTCAGGCAATACAGCGCCACCGCCATCAACACAGCTGTACACTTCAACCACCTTTTCTCTCTCAGTGGCTACCAATGGATCCTTCCCACTATGCTCCAGGTTAGCACACATATTAACATATCAGGTCATTTAAAGGGGTGGTCCACAGTGTATTTTTAAGGCTTGGTTGTGTTTATAAGATGCAAAGCAATGTGTGCTCATGCTTTATTTGAAGAAAATCACCTTATTTTTTTTTTCAAATATCTTACTTATAATATCTTACTAATATCCAGCTACTCTGCTAACATGAAAACAACAATCATATTTCCTAGTTCCTCTGAAAGGCCCACCCTCAAGAGGCTCTGATTGGTCAACTAACATAATGTGTTGTGATTCACAGATTGGCTCTACATCACGCTGTGCAAACAGCCGTATCAGTTTGCCTGAATCAGACAGAAAAAAGAAGAGCACAAAGCTGAACCTCATGCCTGCACTCTAAAATAAAATATGACAAATGTATTTCACATATATTCGGAATAAGCATGTGTAATTAATATGAAACGTTCACATATCTTTTGTGAGTTTGTTATTTGAGACCTAGAACGCACTGAAAGCGGCCGTATAGACACTGAAAGCGTCCACATAGAGAGACACTGCACGAGCTGGTGAAGATTGTAGCCGTTTACAGCGGTTTGACTGATGAATATGAATTTGTAGCTAAACGGTGCCAAACAGCATTTGTTTACATCCTTGTTTACGTTGTCACTACAACATACTGTTAGTGCTAGAAACTGTGCATGTAATTGATCAAATTTAACAAATAAAAATACTTACAGGTTGTGGCTCACAATCCACAGCTTCTTCGGTTGGAGGACTTTCCGAATCCAGTACTGAACTGGGAGAGATTCTGGAAGCTCTCCTTTGTCAAATGCCAGCTATATATTTTTTATAATTCTCTGGAACATTATTAAAATTAAATTGTAAGCACTCCTCTCTTTGTACCGTGTCCTTTGGAAGCCCAAATACAGAAACAGAAGAAGCTCTGTGAAAATAGCAGCATTTGGACGACATTTTAGCTTTCTCTACTATAACATTGCAGCACCTGAGGCAGGGTGTATGCGCATGGTAAATGCGCGTAACCGGAAGCCCTTGTGATCTCACTAGCCCGGATGTAATTTTTGTAGTCCCAAACTTCGTTCGCTGTAGGCTTTGCTAAGCTAACTGTAAATCCAATGTCTCCTTTTGCATTGAACTTTCAGCATATTACATTCAGAGATGTTGTTGATGTTCACACAGCTACATTAAACATCAACTAACATTTAAAACATGATATCGTAGTGGACCACCCCTTTAAACAAACACTCCACTTTTTAGGAAATAGACTCATTTTACAACTGAGTTTAGAGTTTTACCATTTTTGAATCCATTCAGTCTGACAGGAGGTTTAGCATTGCTTAGCATAAGTCATTGAGTTGGAGTGGACCATTAGCATCTCGCTCAAAAGATATAAAAAGGAATTTCGCTCATTTTGCAATTTAAAGTCTGACCTTTCTGTCAGTACATCAAGTACCAAAACCTATTAAGACCTTTTGATTAACACCCCAACTTGGTAACAAAGCTGCGTAATATCCATTACCTGCTACAGTCATGGTACGGCAACAAAGTTCCATGATTATTATGCCAGAATCATAGCCATGCCAAGATGTTGCTAGGAAATAGCAACTTTCATTAATTTATTCATTCATTTTTATTTGGCTTAGTCCCTTTTTTATTAGGGGTCACCACATCGGAATGAACCGCCAATTGTCCCAGCTTATGTTTTATGCAGCGCATGCCCTTCCAGCCTCAACCCATTACTGGGAAACAGCAATACACACTCATTCACACACACTATGGCCAATTTTGTTTACCCAATTCACCTATAGCACATGTCTTTGGGCTTTGGGGGAAACCGGAGCACCCGGAAGAAACCCACACAAACACGGGCCGAACATGTAAACTCCACACAGAAATGCCATCTGGCTGGAGCCTTGCTGTGAGGCGACAGTGCTAACCACTGAGCCACTGTGCCAAAATAGCAACTTAATAATAGAAATTAGAATTTATTATGTTATTAAATTTATTATATTTCATTTTCCGTCTCTTAGTACATAATTCAACTACAGAAAAGTCAAACTTTAATTAGAAATTGTATCAAAACTCTTATTTTACATTTTTGAGTGAGATGCTAATGGTCTAATCCACAGGTGTCAAAGCCAGTTCCTGGAGGGCCGCAGCTCTGCACAATTTATCTCCAACCCTAATTAAACACACCTGATCAAACTAATTGAGTCCTTCAGGCTTGTTTGAAACCTATAGGTAAGGGGGTTGAAGCAGGGCTGGAACTAAACTGTGCAGGACTGCGGCCCTCCAGGAACTGGCTTTGACACCTGTGGTTTAATCCGATTCAATTATTTATGCTAAGCACTGCTAAAAGGGCTTTGCCAGAAATAAAGCTGAATGGATCCAAAAATGATAAAACACTAATGGAGTGTTCATTTAATTAAAAATAATGAGGCATTTTAAAAAAAAATAATGTTTATTCTGTTTTTGTTGCTCCTGTGTTTCGTTGAAGACATACGCAGATTATGAGAGTAACCCACTTTTACGTCGAGGGATTGAGTTCTGTTGTAGGCAGTTCTACATCCTCCACCGAAAACCCTTCATATTGCAGCTCTTTGCCAGCGTGGCCCCACTGCTGGAGTTCACCGTAAGATTGATTTTAAGGATTTAACACCCGTTTATTAAATTGTTTTTAGAATGATATTATAGTGTAATTGCATTATTTTTACAGCCATTAAATATATAAACTGACCTCTTTTTTTAAGACTCGCACTAGTACCGGTCTATCAAAAGGGGTGTCTTCACAGTGTCTTTTTGACCTACTGGTATCTTTGGAGGGAGAGACTGCTGATTCCCTGGATGCTCTGGAGTTAGTGAAGGCTGAGAAACCTTTACGCTCTCTGGGTAAGATGACACACTGGACATGAAAGATACATTTGCCTTGGCTGTTGCTGATTTTCCGGATTTTTTTTTTTCTTTTTCAGATTTTTGCTATGGTAATGAGGACTTGGCATTTTCAATCAGCGAAGCCATCAAGTTGTGTGTCACAGTTGTTGCTTATGCCCCAGAATCATACCGCAGGTTTGTTACTCTCAGATTTTAATAAGATTCTCTAGGGGTGTCGAAATGTTAAAACTAAAACAGGTTGAGAGATGGAAAGGGAATGCAAGTCATTTTTAGACAGCTGTAGATATTTAAAAAGAAGAGGAAAACAAGATGTTAAGTATTAAACTAACTGATTAGGTGTATAAAGTAAAAAAAAATGTTTGGATGGTATAATTGCTCAATATTGAAATGTAGTTAAACACTGCACCGAAGCATGATCCGAAACACCCAGGTCACATGACTAAGGTGATTCGAAACACACAGGTCACGTGACTAAAGTGTTTCGAAATACCTGGTAACGTGACTAAATCGATTCAAAGCATCGATCATTTCAGAAGCATTTAGAGACCTGGCCAATCTGCATTTGACTGACAGGGTCAGAATAAAACTCTCATATAGCCTAGTGGACTGTGTGTGTGCACAAAAATACTGTGCTGCAAATGGCTTTTGGGTTCGAATCCTGACTTGTACAAATACTCAGGAATTATGATTTTATGTATTTTAATAATGTTACTGTTTTATTGTAAAGTCTAGATAGGATACAGCTGTGGATACGTCATCAATATTGCATCATTTTTGTTACACTGCAAAATAATAATTAGTATTTTTACAGAACTATGATGGTTGGGTTTAGCTTTGGGGTAGACTTTATAAATTACAATAAATGGGAAATTTTATGAATAATATAAATAATTCTTGTTAACTTCCAGCCGCAACCGTATCTGATCTAGCAACAACCCTGTTTTATGAACAAAACAAGACATGTTTATTCTCAAAGTGTTCATTTGGATGTCAGACCAATGTTAAAACAAAGCACGTTACAAGAACAGAGCATTTAAAGCCTAACATCTATACCTGCAACACCCTGGGATTGAATACATTGGTCGAATTCTGCTAGCCAGGAACTCTCACCACTTCACTAAACCACTTGAAGTTTCAACTCTACAATGTCGAGTTTAATGCCTCAATTTGCTAAACTGTTTCTTTGCTAAATCTGTATCAGAGAAATGCATAAAAAATCATTACTAAGTGTCACTGTAGAGTGGGATTTTGAAACCTTTTGAAGCTTCGACACATTTGCTTCGACTGTTTCAGTGTTTCATGAAGTCTCGCTTTGCCCACCAGCCCACTAGCAAATGGGCGATAGAGGTGGCAGACAACGTAAACAAAACAAGGGTCAAACACAGAGAAATTAAACCAGGAAAAAGCTTCATAATGTTACAGTGTATTTGCCAAACAAGACTCAACAATGTGTGTGACAAAGTGAGCAGTCTATATACTCTGAGTAAAAAGCCCTTGAGCAGCTCCCAGCTTTGTGTGTGTAATCAAACAACCGGAACAGGTGTGAGTGAGGTGCATGACAGGATTTGTAGTTCATATAGTGACAGGATTGTAGTCCGGGTGATAATGAATTTTATCAAGCCATCTGGAGCGCTGGTGATCATGGCAGAAATGGTATAATGCTTATTTACGTGATTTACTTGCTTTTAAATAAACTGATTTTAGAATTGGATTAAACAAACAAAAACGTTTTAACGTCAGACATTTACCAGTTACCATCGATAGTACTTTTATTATTATTATTAACCCTCTTGTGAAATTGTAACTATTTTTCAAATATTTCTGATGAGATGGAGGCCATTTGAGTACAGTGAACTCATTGTCATGTTCAAGAAACCAGTGTGAGATGATTCGCATTTTATGACATGGCTCGTTATCCTGCTGGAAGTAGCCATTAGAAGATGGGTACACTGTGGTCAGAAATGGATGGACATGGTCAGCAGCAATACTCAGGAAGGCTGTGGTGTTGAAACGATGTTCAATTGGTACTAATGGGCCCAAAGTGTGCCAAGAAAATATCCCCACACCATTACACCACCACCACCAGCCTGAACCATTGATACAAGGCAGGATGGATCCATGCTTTCATGGTGTTGACACCCAATTCTGACCCTACAATTCGAATGTCACAGCAGATATCGAGACTCATCAGACCAGACAACATTTTTCCAATCTTCTATTGTCCAATGTTGGTAAGCCTGTGCGAAGTTTAGCCTCAGTTTTACTTGTTTTTAGCTGACAGGAGTGGCACCTGGTGTGGCCGTCTTCTGATGTAGCCCATCCGCCTCAAGGTTGGACATGTTGTGCATTCAGAGATACTCTTCTGCATACCTCGGTTGTAACGAGTTTCTATGTGCCATTCTGTCATCTTAGACCAGTCTGGCCATTCTCCTCTTACCTCTGGAATCAACAAGGCATTTGCACAGACAGAACTGGCGCTCACTAGATATTTTCTTTTTTCAGGTCATTCTCTGTAAACCCTAGAGATGGTTGTGCTTGAAAATTCCAGTAGATCAGCAGTTTCTGAAATACTCAGACCAGCCCGTCTGGCACCAACAACCATGCCATGTTCAAAGTCATTTAAATCACCTTTCTTCCCCATTCTGATGCTCAGTTTGAACTGCAGCAGATCGTCTTGACCATGCACACATGCCTAAATGCACTTAGTTGCTGCCATGTGATTGGCTGATTAGAAATTTGTGTTAACAAGCAGTTGGACAGGTGAGTGTACTAGAACTTCACATTTAAATTCAACACATCTGTTTTCTACTGTATAAACAACCTTAATCTGACCTTGTAACTATAACTCTCTCTCTCTTTCTCTGTAGGCTACATGTAAATGATAATAATTAGCGATTAATTTTCTCAGTCAGGCAAAACATTATTCTCAGTGTATTCTAAGAGCTGACAGCCTCAACAATCTCTTTCTCTAGCAAATGTAACTTTCTGTTGTAAAACAATTCTTCTATTTGCCTCTCCAGTCTTCAGATGCTGATGGTTCTGGAGGCTTTGGTTCCGTGTTACCTGCAGAAGATGAAAAGTAACGCACAGACTCTGCAGTCTGCATCTGCAGCGAGAGATGAGATTGCTGCTATAGCTGCTCTGGCCACATCTCTGCAAGCTCTGCTATACAGCGTGGAGACTTTGACACGGTCAGTCCCAAAACACAGCCTTTACTCTAAGTACTTCCTGCTTTGACAGCCTTCATATTCCCTGCATCTTCTGATTTTTACTTTCTAGACCTATGACTGCACCTCAAATGAGTCGATCTGATCAAGGCCACAAGGGAGCAACTACAGCCAACCACGCCATGTCTGGGGGACCAAACACAAGGTCAGATGTCAACTGTTGGTTTCTTTTGTGTCTGTGAATGAGAAAATCTGATAAGATGATGAATAGCGAATTTTTTTTTTTTTTTTTTTTTTTTACACTGAAACTACCAGAACTACTAGAATTACCATAGTTCTCATTCTGTTATTCTCATTCTGGAATTCAAATTAAGCTTTTACCTAAGCATTACCCTACAAAACCGATAATAATAATCTTTTTTGTAACACAGCCAATAAATGTATAGTAAGGCTACTAGACCAACTGGGAATCTCCGCATTCATTCTCACTTTCACAAGCAGGAGAGCAAGGTTTTTTACTGCATTGAAAATTTTGTTTTGTATGACAAATATGAAGAAAAGTTATGTTTTTGCTATCGGACAGGGTAAAGTTGGATTCAGCTGCGAATACTCACATCAGCATAGCATCATTTTTGTAACACTGTATAACAATAATTAATGTTTTTACAGTACTGTGACAATTGGGTTTAGGTTTGGGGTAGGGGTAGGCTTTAATAAAATACAATTTATTAGGTAATTTAATAAATGACGTAAATAATACTTACTTTGATGACTGGGTTTAGGGTTGGGGTAGGGAGAGCCGTTAATAAAATGCAATAAATGGCAAATTTAATAATTAATATAATAATTCTCTTCAACCTCAAGCAGCAACCATATCTGATCTAACAACAACCATCAGAAAGTAATGATTTGTTAGCAGGAAGTTGCTAGGCAGCAGAAGTCAGAATTACTGTGAAAAATAGCATACGCTGAAATGCATGCTGTCATTTTGACCGCTATATGGTAATTATAGTAGAAATACTCATAGCTCTTTTGTGATTTGTATTTTTTATATAACAATATTAGAATGAAGTATACACGTATTTAGAAAAAGTCATGGTATTATAGATATGTGGGTTTTATTTCAACAAAAATAAATTATAAAAATTAAAAAATGGTCAAAATGATCTCCTCTGTAGTTGTAGTGTTAACATTGGTGTTTATAATGTTTTATGTTTTTTGTACATAAACATGCTTTTGACTGATGTGTTTGACTGTAAAAGTGCAATCACAGGTATTATCTAACAGTCACAGGTCAGATTTCTGTCATTAAATGAGTGTTTATTATATCTCAAAACGATCATTTCTTTTTTGCTAACTATTATTAGTTCAGATTGTTTTTCAGTAATCAGGTCGTTGGTTTCGTTTAGTTTCAGTTTTTTCATTTATTATGAATTTTAATTTAAAAAATTTTTATTTTACTTAGCAAAATGTTTTTTGAGCAACAATTTTAGTCTTAGTTTCAGTTTTTGTTTTCTAAAAAAACCTTGGAATATGGTACTGTGTAAACAGTCAGGACGAGCGTTTGGGACCATACAGTATTTTTTTTGGCAACACTACATATAAAATAGTGATACAAACACTACACATTTTTTACATATTTGAGACCAATTGATCTCTACTCCTTCTCAGCTGATCAAGTTTAAAAACCAAATAAAATGATTCAGAACTACTGAAAGTGAGCAACATTTTTAATTCTTGCTTGTTTACCTAACTATAGGAATCAATCTGTTTGAGATATAATTTTGCAAGATGTTTTTTGTTACATGTGGAGTTGTCTGCACCCAACATCTTTAGGAATTGAAAGATAATACATTTCATTCCAAATGAGTTGTTTTCAAATTAGGTGCAAAAATTTAGCAAACTTCAACATTTTAACTAAATATAATATTTGTTTATGTTTATCTTGATTTTTCCAATTTATTTAAATTGTATGTGATTTTTTTGTAACATATATTGGTTATACCTCAGGACAACAGAAACCGTCTCAAAACATACTCTGGTGTCAAGAAATGTAATTGTTTTGTTTTTTCTACATTTTTAGATCAATCTTAGATAAATTGCTTAAAACAACTTAAATCTAGAAATTATGGTTTTAATTTAAGTGTAAAAGTGTTTCAGCAGGGCTCTCTTTAACATATCTTGTCATGCCTCCCTTAACCAAGCTGCTATAGAAAAAGGTCACTCGAGCTGACACCAGTATTTTCTGCTTTAGCAACCCAAGTAGTATTCTAGAAAATGACCACACGGTCTGAACACATGGTTGACCTAAATCATTTGCAATTAACATCACAAAGACAATAAAACAGCAAAAGTTGTTTAACTGTGCTCTTCTGGGACTGCCTGCAGGGATAACTTGCACCTGCTGGAAGAAGGTCAGGGTATACTAAGGGAGGAACTGGATGAACGCATTGCCCGTGAAGAGTTCCGTCGCCCCCGCGAGTCTCTACTCAACATCTGTACCGAGTTCTACAAACATTGTGGTCCGCGGCTCAAAATCCTGCAGAACGTGGCTGGAGAACCCAGAGTCACTGCTCTGGAGCTGCTGGATATCAAGTCTCATATGAGGTAAAACCATAGACTGTAAAACAAATACTAACCTCTGTTTACTTAACTAGAAATTTGCTGCTTATATTTTGATGTTTTTTTTTATAGCAGCTATGTTTTTGTTAAACAGCACAGTATAATGAAAAAACTTGGCTGTGGGTATAAAATAGTTAATTTCAATCATTGTAATGCTTGTAGTAAGTGGAATCAGTTTTACTAAACATGAATGTGTCAACTTTTATTGTGTTGTTTGTTGTACCACAACACTTCAGAACACTTGGAGGTTCATTGAGTTCGCTTGGTGTTTGTTCTGCTTGCAAATCTTTTTTAGTTAATTTCATCTGTTAAGCCTGTTCCTCAATATTCAATAATAAAAACATAAACATTGTAGTTACAGGCTACATCAATATGCACCCAGGGCTACAAATTTGTAAATATATGCCCTGGCATACGTCCGGCTGCATTATGTATGTAAAGAAATACTTCTGTTCCTTTTTGTAATACTGCTGACCGATTACCTTCTTATTGACAGCTTTTCCAGCAAGATCAGTTTACTTGGTAGCTTACCTTGTATAGCGTCTTGCGACGTGGACTGGTCAGAGTTCGAGTCTGGCAAAAGACGATTTTAAAAACCAAGAAAAAACAAATGCCAAAAAAAGCAGCGTGAAATCGTGAGAAACGCATCCAGCCACAATGCGCTTTTCTCTTCTAGTCTGCTTTTGGCTTTTGAAAACACTATTGGTTTGTAATGTATTTGAGATTTGCAGAAGTGTACACAGTGGCCTCTGGTGGGTTTATGGAACATATGAGAAAATGTAGCACAGTAACTTTGTAGTTCTCAAAAATGTAGCTCTGGGCATGTATCTCCAATGAGCCTGGGTTGGATACTTGTTTGGTGTCATTTTAAAACTGCACACCAGCCATGGAAATTCATTGTGACAGTAAATAAGTCAAACATTCCAATCTGAAGGATTACTGTGATGGTTGAAGATAAATTTATGTACCATTGCTCCTCTAATAATTATGAGAATGGATATGAAGTAGAGTTGCTATATTTTAATAATAGAATTGTCTATAAAATTCCATCCTTTCTCTGGGATTTTGAGCCATAAAAAAGTTTCACAAGTCATGGATAGTGGTCTTTCACACCTTGGTTCTCAGTAGGAAAACAAAAGACAAATGCAGTGGAACTGATGCCTATATTCCTGTCATCAACAAATCATAAGCTTGTCCAATGGACAAAGCAGTTTTTGGGGTTACAGTATGACTTCAACCCCGCTCTCTATGGTATAGTGTCTTTTCATGTTTTTCAACAAAAAAGTAATTCAAACTTTTTGTGAGACTTGAAATTTCCACAACGGTTGAGTTCTTGTTTTGATGTTGGCCATTATGACATTGCAGAGACATAGAAGTGTAAATGACTCTTAAAGGCATAAAAATTTCGACTGTCTTGAGCTGGTCAGATATACAGTATGATCTAACACAGATGTCTGTAAATGCTGCTCTAACTTAAAATGTCTTGATATTTGAACAATTACAAAATAGGGAAACAAATCATAATTTATTATCTTCTGGAAATTGCAAGGGTCTAATTTGAGAATACGTCACCAGTCATCATCAAAAAACCTCAGTACTTTAGTACGTTAAGCATCTGGCATCTCATAATCTCAACCACATGTTCCTTATTTTTTACATGTATCTGAGCTTTTTCGTCGAGCAACCGAGCAAACTAATTATGTCCAAAAAATGCTTTGAAATCATAACATACTGTTGTGCAAAATACACCTTTAGTCATTGACAGTCTGTCCTCCCTGTAATTACAATTTGTGTGGAAAGAATTAGACAGTTGTTGATGTTGTACAGACTCATGAACAAAATCAAATCACTATTATTGTCACATCATCAGCAGCACGTGTACTATGATGAGCGAAAAGCTTAGGTGCTGGCTCCAGACAGTGCAAAATACAACAACAGTGCAAAATACAACAACAGTAGTACCACAAAATACTCCCAAATTTTTTTTTAAATAAATAAACAATTGGCAATGTTGATAGTAATACGTAGAAGATAATGAATAGGTGTACACAAAGTCTGATGGTTGGTGGAAAATTATTGTAGGTTTATTGTAGTTGTAAGGAAGAATTGGTTAAAGTGCAGTGCATGTTACATCTTGATGGTATGCAGTGAGGGGTATGGAAAGAGTTCGTGTGAGGTATGTTAAGTGTTCATCAGCCTGATAGTCTGTGGGAAGAAGCTTTCCTTCAGTTGGCTGGTGCATGACCGGATGCTGCGGAACCGTCTGCCTGAGGGTAGCAGAGAGAAAAGTCTATGGCTTGGGTGGCTGGAGTCGCTGATGATTCTCTTGGATTTCCTCATGCACCGCCTGGTGTAGAAGTCCTGGAAGGAGGGAGACTCACCTCCTACCACGCACCCAGCAGTTTGCACAATTTTATGTAGACCTTTGCAGATGCTGCAGGTGCTGTTTCCATACCAGGTGGTGATGCCAGTCAGGATGTTCACCACAGTGCAGGTTTTGAACGAACGGAGGATGTGGGGGCTCATTCCAAACCTCCTGGAACGCCTGAGGAAGAAAAGGCATTGTGCCTTCCTCAGCACTGCATCTGTGTGAGCATTCCATGTCAAATCCTCAGTAATGTGGACTCAAAGAAACTTGAAAGTGCTGACTATCTCAACTGGTGTCCCATTGTTGGTGATGGGAGTATGTTCTCTTTTCTCTATCCTGTAATCCACCACCATCAGTGATGCATGTAATCAGTTCATTTTTCAAGGAATTTTAATAAGCATGGATTGCAACTGTGATGGAGTAAATGAGTCAAAGCATACATGTACAATTTAACACTTATGTTTTCCAGATTGGCCGAAATTGCCCACTCGCTTCTCAAATTGGCCCCTTACGACACACTGACTATGGAGAGCAGAGGGCTGCGCCGCTACATTACAGAGATGTTACCCATTACCGACTGGTCAGCAGAAGCCATTCGCCCTGCCCTCATCCTCATTCTGAAGAGGCTGGACCGCATGTTTAACAAGATTCATAAGATGCCCACACTCAGGTGCGTTCACCCTCAGGCTCTGTGCAGCAGGTATGTCCTTACGCTCTTTTCTAGCCCTCAGCCATCTGTGTCTGCTCTGGTGGAGTTCCATTCAATGGTATCATATCTCTAAGGCCTAGTTTACACCAGGTGCTAGGATGCATTTCCGTTAATTCAAATGCAAGTGGATCATGCTAAACACAGCCTTAAACAGAGTCCGAAAGGGCTCCTATTATCCCCTAAGGTGTAAAATAAGTCTTTTGAGTCTCCAGAATGTGTCCAGAATGTGAAGTTTCAGATCAAAAACCCATGAGATTATTTATTATACCCAGTTAAAAATGCCGGTTTTTGGGTCAAAGGGAATTTTAGTTGTTGTGCACCTGCGCCTTTAAATGCAAATGAGGTGGTTCTTCCCGCCTACTATTGGAGCATGTCCACTTCAGAAGGATATCCAGTGTCATATGTTAGATAAACACAGCAAAATGACTGACAGCAACTCACCAGAACCTCACCTTGTCAAGTCATAAATACCAAAGTTAAGATTGAACCAGGAAGTATTCCGAATGGCTGTTTGATGGTGTTTATACAGCCTTTCTGAATGAGCCACACATAAATACACTTTTAACATGTGCTTTATGGAGATATAAGGGAGATCCATCATAGTTACTGTACAAATTAACATGATTTAACATCCACTGGGACACCTGTTGTACGATTGAAGCATTCTCATTTATAGCTGTGTACTGACACTATGCAGCTGTGGTGTTTCGAGCAGTTATGAACTACATATCGATTTTACTGGGTTTTCTTTATTGAAAACACTGTTTTATATATTATTTTCTGCGGTACAGGTGAATTGAATAGGCTAAATTGTCCGTAGTCAATGTGTGTGAATCAGTGTGTATGGATGTTTCCCAGTGATGGGTTGCAGCTGGAAGGGCATCCGCTGCGTAAAAAACATATGCTGGATGAGTTGGCGGTTCATTCCTGTGTGGCGACCCCAGATTAATAAAGGCACTAAGCCGAAAGAAAATAAATGAATGAATATTATTTTCAAAAATTTTTGGCAAAGTGCAATTACTGTGTCAGTAAGACAACGCTAACTTTAGTCACCCTTACCGTAAAACTTTCACATTCATTTCTGAGACAATTAGTTCAAAATGCTATTAACAAATACAAAGGATATCACTTACTTCTGTTTGAGGTGCAGCTGGATCCCAGATAGTTGGAACAGATCTTTTTTCACATGCGGAGGTAACTGAAAACACATATAATTGGATTGCTGTTGTAGTGAGGAGGCTGCTTTTTTTGAGTAAATAATAATTAGAGTTTTAAAAAGGAACAAAGCAAATGTCCTCTTGCGGGTCACAAACAGATGTAGCTCTCTGTACAGCTATGCTTTGTCTCCTTTTATGTCTGTACACTCTCAAAATAGTTCTGTGGCTTATTTTAATGATGTGAGAAAAACTAAATGACTACAATTCAGCAGTTAATATTTTGTCTAAAATAAAATTTACAACTTTATAGTTTTAGGTTTTTCATGCTGTATGATCTTTTTGTGCAATGAAAATATCTGATCCCTTATAATAAATTAATTTATTTCTTTAGACAGCCAATCTAATTACTTTCAGTGTTCTGAAATTTTGTTAAATTCGTTTAAATGTAGAAAATAATATATGTAAATCTTCAAATTCTATAAACGCTGTATTAAATACTTGATTAATAAAGAATTTTTTAATAAAACAATTTTTTATGAGTGTGTAGTATGTAAAATGTTTGAGCTTGTGTGAGCAATTTTCAAAATATATACTAATATTATGCCTATAATATTTCCTCATCTACATTTACACTTAAGTGGTGAAAAATGGTCAAAAAGGGACAAAAATATGCATTTAAATGCCAGGTGTAAACAATAATGTGTCTCCTCTCTTGTGTCTACTTGTGATCCAATCAACCAAATTGCATCTTAATACCAGGTGTAAAGTGGGGCTGAGATGTAATGGATGGCTTTTGCTTTTGTGGTGTGGTGATTTGTCTTGGAAATGGTGAAACCAGAAACGGTGGAAAAAAAATCACTTGTACAGAAGTATTCACAGCTTTTGTCATGACACTCAAATTGAGCTCAAAATTGTGCATCCTATGTGCATCTTTGAGATGTTTCTACAATTTGATTGAAGTGGTAAAACCAGTTGATTAAACATGATATGGAATGGCACACCTGTCTATAGATTTTTTCCATAGAGACAAAATTGCGCATTATACTTTGTGTGCGTAGGGAGCACAAACCAAGCCATGAAGTCTAAAAAATTGTCTTTAGACCTCCAGGATTGTATTGAGGCACAAATCTGGAATAAGGGTGCAAAAACATTTTTGCAGGATTGAAGGTCCCAATGAGCACAATGGCAAAGATTCTTAGAAGAACCTTAGGAGAAGAACCTTAGTCAGTGAGGTGACCAAGAATCCAATGGTCATTCTGAAAGAGCTCCAGCGTTTTTTTCTGGAGAGAAGAGAACCATCCAAATAACAACCATCTCTGCAGTACTTCACCAATCAGGCCTTTATAGTTGAGTGGCCAAAATCCATGACAGCCTGCCTGGAGTTTGTCAAAAGTCATCACTCAGGCCATGAGAAACAAAATTATATTATCTGATGAAAGAAAGATTGAACTCTTAAACAACAGCATAAACTACTATGACAATGAACACCCTTGTGTGCTGATTATATGCTTTATTTAGTTTTAAATGCTACTGATGTGACTTTGAATACCATTTAGTGTGACATTTATTGCTAAACTAAAAGCGGAAGAAGATATTTTGCCGATAAGATATGATTGCATGTTAGAACTGTGACTCAGTACTAACCAACAAAAAAATCAGGCACTCAGCATGTACTTCTAATAATGTAAAAGAGGTTTAGTATTAATTAGATTATAAATTATTCTGCGCTTTGAATTGCTGGAATTTATTTTACTGTCATGTTGCGTTTGGTGTGGGCAGAAAGCATGAAAAACCTTCTGTGAATCTCAGATGGGGGTTAAGGCCTATCTTAAACAGGACAACCACCCTTAGCAAGCATTCAAGATAACAAAGGAATGGCTATGAGAAAACTTGATTGTCCTTGAGTGGCCCAGCCAGAGCCCATACTTGAACCCAATTGAACATTTCTTTAGAGATCTAATGACTGTGCTAGAGAGGCACTGCAAAAAAAGAATGGAAAAAAACTGCTTATAAATAGGTGTGCCATGCTTTCAGCATCAAACTCAAAAAGACTTAAGGCTGCAATTAGTTCATCAACTAAGTATTGAGTAAAGGCTGTGAACACATTTGTACATAAAAATAGTTTTTATTTTTCTAAATATTTACAAAGGTATTAAACTTCCTTCATGCGGGTATTGTTTTAAGAATTTTGAGGAAAATATTGAATTGAGCTTTTTTTAGAAAAAGGTTAAAACGTAAAAAATTGTGGAAAAAAGTGCTGTGAATACCTTCCACATGGAGTTCAGTTCATTCCCTAGTAACAGAAAACATGTTGAATGTCTTTCTTGTGCAAGTGTGTGTAAAATGAATATCTGTGTGTTGTTTTTGCAGGCGACAGGTGGAGTGGGAGGCAGCCAGCAGTCTGATTGAAGGGATTTGTTTGACACTTCATCGCCAGCCAATCATCTCCTTCCTTCCACACCTGCGATCTCTAATCAACGTCTGTGTCAACCTTGTGAGTTCAAAACACCTGCCAGCATTGATGTCCTATTTGAGATGTTTATCTTCCTAGGTAGGACAACACGGTGGCTCAGTGTTCAGCACCAATGCTTAATTTGTAAATTGCGAGGTCCCAGAACAGATCTGGGTAAGGGATTCAGCATGTTACTAGAGGAGGGAGAGGTGTTGCGGATAAAAGTCGGGGGGGAGGGGGGCAGCGTGGTGAAACGCACCCCTACTGCAAAAGACTTTTATTAACATTCTCAATCTACTCTTTTTTATATTATATATTTTATATTTTTAAAATATTTTTTTTATATTTTTTTATATTTATATTTTTTTATATTATATTTTATTGGATTTTTCAAGAACAACCACAAAGAAACACATACAGACACACACACACACACAACATTTGGCACTGTCCCGAACAAATCCCATACAATGAGTCAATGAACAAAATAACAATGACAACATAGTTTAGCAGGTGACAACAGAAAATAGAATAAAAAAATAAATAATTAAATTGGTAAAAAAAGTAAATTAAGTCTCTGAAGAATCCACAGAGGTTGAGTGGCTGGTTGATTTATCCAGATAGTTAAGAAATAAACCCCAGACACTGAAAAAATTTTCAATAGAATGAGTCCTCAGAAATTTCAGTCTTTCAATCTGTATTGCCAAAATCATATCCGCAATCCACATTTGAAATGTAGGAGGTGAAGATGACTTCCAATGCCTGAACATTGGACCAACTGACGTCTACTGTTGACTGAACAGGACCGTATCATCTCCAGCCATTTATCCCATGTGTCTGCAGAAAGCTCAGCCCCTAAGTCTTTCTCCCAGGTAGCTTTGAACCTTTCAGTGGGAGCTGCACTATAGCTTTCGAAGAAACCCTCAAATTTAGAGATAAGATGTCTGGAATTTGGAGGGTCTGAAAAAACAGTCTACATTAAAAAAAAAATCAAAGGCCATAATTGATTAAAATGTAAAATGTTTATTATGAAGTGAAGTGAAACACATTTTAACGCATTTTTAAAAAAAACACACTAGGTTTACAAATAAATGTAAAATAATAATGACTCTAGTGTAGCCTAAAATTAGGCGTTTTGGTGGGTTTTAAACAGAGATTAAGGCTACATGAAACGCACAAAATTGTTATTGTTATTTTAAACTAAACCACAGATTAAACAATTTACTTAATCTCATCGGTATTGTATTAAAGTCAAACTATTTATTTATTTATCTTCTGTAAGGGAAGGGTTCCATTCATGAAACTCACCTCAGTCACTCTCATTAGTGTCATCAATTAAAAAAATTTTTAGATAAGAGATGCAAATGTGTTAATAGATGCACATTTCATACATATATTTATAGTATAGTTAATGTAATTAGTAGTAAATGTATAATAGTTAGTAAAATGCACATTAATAGACATATTACGACAGAGGTAGACAAATTAAGTCCTGGTTAGCACTGTCGCCTCACAGTAAGAAGGTCACTGGTTCGAGTCCTAGCTGGGTCAGTTGGCATTTCTGTGAGGACTTTATATGTTCTTTCTATGTTTCCTCTGGGTGCTCCGGTTGACCCCACAGTCCAAAGACATTCGCTATAGGTGAATTGAATAAACTAAATTGGCCATGTAGTGTCTGTGTGTGAATGTGTGTATGGATGTTTCCCAGTACTGGGTTGCAGCTGGAAGGGCATCCGCTTTTGTAAAACACAGGGACTAAGCCGAATAAAAATGAATGAATGAATGAATCTTCTTGGGTACTTGACAAATTTTTGTAAAAATTGTTTATGTAGTTTTCAGACTGATGTCTGAATGTGTGACAGAAAAACAACTTAGTAATTTATCTTCATTGTTGAACACTTACCTTCATATAGGGTGCTTTAGTTTATATGAAATTATGAATAATTCTTCTTAAACACCCAGCTGGCACAAGACATCAACATGATGTCTGATTGAAGTTGTAGCCCAACATTGTGGGGATGTTGTATTTTGTTTGGAAATAAAAATCGGGTTGACGTCAGAAGTCAACGTCATGCCGACACTAATGTCCACCGTCCAACCTAAAATCAACCAAATATCAATGTCTAATAATGATGTTACAGCTTATTGTTATATGGACATTACCACTATGACGTTTATCTGACGTTGTATTTGGTTGCCATAACTGACGAATAAATGTCAGTATTTGATGTCAATATGACGTTGGTTTAAGATGTTGGCTTGACGTTGGATTTTGGTCACTTTCTAACACAACCTAAAATCAATCAAATATCAACGTCATTTGACGTCGTTATTGGACATCAAAATGACGTTGTCTTTAGATGCTGGCCAGACATTGAATTTTGGTCACCTGACATCACAACCTAAATCTAACGTAATATTAACGTCTTTCGACGTTGTGTGCCTGCTGGGCAATAACTAAATTCCCTACAGAATGTTACGTTTACACATGTATCCACAAATTACATGTAAATGCATCAGCTTTTTACGACGTAATACTCACTATTCTTGAGTACTTTTAAAAGGACTTCTTTTTACTCATACTTTGAGTAATATTTACAACAGGTACCTTTACTCCACATACACTACATTTTTGGGCAAGTAATGGTAATTTTACCTAAGTATGATTTTTCAATACTCTTTCTACCACTGACAACCTGTATATTAAGTTCGTATCTATTTGCATATTCCTGATAATTAATAGCAACCTGTACGGTTCATCTATTTGTAAACCTCTGACTATAGTTAATACAGCTAGCATATTATGTTCATAAAACATCTATCTATAAATATTACCCATCACTACTTACTTCTATTTCTATTTTTTTTTAAATATATTTATTATCTGTTTTTTGTCCTGTCTCTGTTATCCTGTTGCACTGTAGAAGCTCTGTCACGAAAACAAATTCCTCATATGTGTGAACATACCTGGCAATAAAGCTCTTTCTGATTCTGATTCTGATTCATAGTTTTCCATAACTTATACCTATAGTCTGCACTTGCTGCTACTGCACTCCTGGTTAGACCTAAACTGCTTTTCATTGCCTGGTACATGTGCAATGACAATTAAAGTTGAATCGAATCTAATCTCATTTTAAATGAAATTATAATAAGATAATGAAATAATATAATGATATTCATTTTGTCTTGTGTGAGAGTGGAAATGCAGCATCACACCAACAACCCGCTTACTGTACATATTGATGTATGTGTTTAGGTAATGGGGGTCGTGGGGCCATCTAGCGTGGCCGACGGACTTCCCTTGTTACATCTGAGTCCGTACTTGTCTCCTCCACTTCCCTTCAGCACTGCAGTTGTGCGTCTGGTTGCCATGCAGATCCAGGTATAATCTAGTCATTCCTCCCTAAGAACTATGCACACACTATGCAGTTTAGTTTATTTGATGGCCATATGTCTTCCTCCAATTTTAGGCTTTAAAGGACGACTTCCCACTCAGTCATGTGATCTCCCCCTTTACCAATCAGGAGAGGCGTGAGGGGATGTTGCTTAACCTCCTAATTCCATTTGTTCTGACTGTGGGCTCAGGAAGTAAAGGTCTGCCACAGTGTTTGAACAACCATTAACATTTAAGAACAGAAAATATTCTATATAAACATGATTGTTTCGTACATGAGAATATGTTCGGTACACATTTATAAAATAAAAAAAGTCTACATTTTTTGTTCCACTAACACATCTTGCGTTAATTATTTAAACATGCTTCAAGTGATTTAATATAGAATGTGTTTGTTTTTTGTTAATAGACAGCCCTCATCTGGAGCAACCAGAGGTATTTCTACTTTTGCAGACAGTCATTAACATCCTATTGCCTCCACGCATTATCAGCACATCCCGGACTAAGAACTTCGTTCTGGACGCATCTCCTGCTCACTGCTCCACCCCAGGGGACACTGGGAAAGACCTCCGTAGAGAAGGGCTTGCTGAATCCACCAGCCAAGCAGCTTATCTTGGTACTAGAGAAGTGTAGATGGAGGGAAAATATAACATTTTGAAAAGAGATTTTAAATTTAAAGGCATGTTTCTTACACTTTGTGCATTTGTTTTTACTCTGACTAGCTCTGAAGGTTGTCTTAGTCTGTTTTGAACGACAGTTGGGCAATCAATGGTACAAGCTGAGTCTACAAGTCAAGGAAATGGCCATGCGCAAAGTTGGTGGCCTGGCTTTCTGGGATTTCATTGACTTTATTGTGCGCACACGAATTCCAATCTTCATTCTACTGCGTCCATTTATACAGTGCAAGGTAAGCTGATTTTAAGGTTTTGTAAAACCTGTGTGGAGTTTCTGTTATTGGTTGATGGATACAGTATTTTGAGAGTAGCAAAATTTTAAACTGATATATGAATTATTTTGAACACATCAATTTTAAGACTGTGAATAACACCTACACCACAAAATTGTAGTTATAAAAGTTTTATTTATTTGACCTATTTTACATATTTATAATTTATAATTATAAGCAGCCAGATCTCTAGGAAATAAAAATATTTTACCTATTGCCATATGTTTTACCCTAGAGGTCTTGTCATCCAACACAATCTCACACCAAATTGTAACTTTTTAGATTTTTTGGCTAATTTGTACGAAATCGTATGATTTCTTATAGCATGCCCTCAAAACCCCACCCCTAAAACCATCAATAAAGGATGAGCGAAATCAGCGAATCATACTAAAATGTATAAATGAGATCATACAAATTTATACAATTTGTTAGATTGTGTAAAGACCTATAGGGCAAAACATGGGTACAAGCTGCAGTAATCTCTTTTAGACCACAAATATTTGGACTTAAATATTAAAGGCGCGTTTTGGGAACCTTTGTGATTAATGTGGTGCAACTGTTAGGAGTACATAAAAGTCCATACCAGAGCTCTGCTTAGGCTGCTATGTTTATATATACAGTGCATCCTGAAAGTATTAATAGTGCTTCATTTTTTTATGTTACAGCCTTATTTCAAAATGGATTCAGTTAATTTATTTCCTCAAAATTCTACACACAATACCCCATATAATGACAATGTGAAAAAAAGATTTTTTGAAATTGTTGCAAATTTATTCAAAATAAAAAACCTGAAAAATCACATGTACTTAAGTATTCACAGCCTTTGCTCAATACTTTGTTGATGCACCTTTGGCAGCAATTACAGCATCAAGTCTTTTTGAATATGATGCCACAAGCTTGGCACAACTGTCTTTGGGAATTTTTGCACATTCCTCTTTGCAGTACCTCTCAGGCTCTATCAGGTTGGATGTGAAGCGACGGTGTACAGCCATTCTCAGATCTCTCTAGAGATGTTCAATAGGATTTAGGTCTGGGCTCTGGCTGGGCCACTCAAGGACGTTCACGGAGTTGTTGTGAAGCCACTCCATTGATATTTTGTCTGTGTGCTTTGGGTCATTGTACTGCTGGAAGATGAACCGTTGCCCCAGTCTGAGGTCAAGAGCACTCTGAAACAGGTTTTCATTAAGGATGTCTCTGTACATTGCTGCATTCATCTTTCCCTCTATCCTGCCTAGTCTTCTAGTTCCTGCTGCTGAAAAACATCCCCACAGCATAATGCTGCCACCACCATGCTTCACTGTAGGGACGGTATTAGCCTGGTTATGAGCGGTGCCTGGTTTTCTTCAAACGTAACCCCTGGCATTCACTCCAAAGAGTTCCATTTTAGTTTCATCAGACCAGAGAATTTTGTTTCTTATGGTCTGATAGTCCTTTAGATGTATTTTGGCAAATTCCAGGCGGAGAGTGCATTCCGTCTGGCCACTCTACCTCACAGGCCTGATTGGTGGATTGCTTCACAGATGGTTGTCCTCCTGTAAGGTTCTCCTCTCTCCACAGAAGGTTATTGATCACCTCTCTGACTAAAGCCCTTCTCCCCCAATTACTCTAGGAAGAGTCCTGGTGGTTCCCGACATCTTCCACTTATGGATGATGGACACCACTGCACTCATTAGAACTTTCAGAGCAGCAGAAATTTTTCTGTAACCTTCCCCAGCCTTGTGCCTTAAAACAATCCTGTCTCTGAGGTCTACAGATAATTGCTTTGTCTTCATGCTTGGTTTGTGCTCTGACATGCACTATTAACCCTGGGACCTTAAATAGACAGTTGTATGCCTTTTCAAATCATGTCCAATCAACTGAATTTACCACAGGTGAACTCCAATTAAGCTGCTGAAATATCTCAAGAATGATCAGTGGGAACAGAATGTACCAGAGCTCCATTTAGAGCTTCACTGCAAAGGCTGTGTAGAATTTTGAGGAAATAAATTAACTGAATCCATTTTGGAATAAGGCTGTGACATAACAAAATGTTGAAAAAGTGTAGCGCTATGAATACTTTCTGGATGCACTGTATGTAGTATAGAATCTCCCTTTACTGCTGCGAGAATGTCAGTTTTTTTTCCTTACTTTGGTATGGTTGGTTTTAATGAACAAGTCTTCATAAGGTAAGGAAACATTTATCAGTCCCCATGGGGAAAGTGATTTGCTGTATTGTAAAACATAGGTCATCATATCACAAAAAATACAATGTCAGACCTGCTGACTTCATAGTCCATGACTATTTAAAAATCGAATTGCTTGTGGTATAAAAGAAAACTTTGTCTGTATTTAAAAGCTGAGGCAAACAGAATATTTCCCCTGATGACAGTAATACAGATGCGAAGCTTACAGTTCAAGACCATGCCAAGATACTTGTAGTCTGTAACTTATTGTATTTATTTATTCTCCATTAATAAAAGTAGGAGTGAATGATGGTTTCTTTCTAAATTTTCTAAATTCCCTTTGTTCCTTCATGTCTCTACTTTCAGCTGTTGACCCAGCCGGCTGAGTCTCAGGAGGAGATCACGGCCCGTCACCACATTGCAGAGCAACTTGAGCGTCGTTTTATCCCACGTTCCCTCTGCAAGAGCTCTCTGTTTGCTGAGTTCAGCAATGAGCTCAAGATCCTGAAAGAGGCTGTGCACAGTGGCTCTGGTGAGAACTGGCTTTGTCAATATAAAAAAAAACACAAAAACCACAGTCTTATATATTTTGTTGGCTTATGTACAAACATTATCACAAGTGTTTTGATCCAGAGAAAAAGAAAAATTTTATGTAATGACACCGTGTCCTGTTTCGCCATACTTTAATATGTTGTGTGTTTTATAAGACTGTACAGAGCAGCATTATGACAGCATCCATTTAGTATGATAAAACAATGCTGCTGCTTCCCTGTACAACTGGGAGAAATGGAAGTGGTAGACAGCGGCATAATAAAAGCTTTGCTGCTTTTGTGCCACAGCTCACACGTCTCTCATCAGCAATTGCTTCATAGGTTTTGATTCACTTTGACAGCTTTCCACCTTACTCTGCGGATTACAGTGTTTACTACGATGACTTCGATGATTATAAGTCTATAATACTTTAGCCCAACCATAAAAATTGTTTCTGCATGAGTCCTGTCGGATGTAATGAAGACCACAACTCTCATGATTTCACACTTAGTCACGTTGTCATCAAAATAGGCCTGTTTGTTGTGAATGTACGCCCTCTATCTGCAAAAATGACGTACTGTGCCTTTTAATAGAATTTTGGATAATCTCGATTTGTATCCTGTTAGTCGTTAATCCTGAGTATTGATTTTTTTTTATATATATTTAAGTTAACATTTGACCCAGAGTTTTGATATTTAACGCAAAGTCCAAGAGATCTCTCTGATTTTATTTCATTTTATTTCAGCATACCAGGGAAAGACTTCCATCAGTACTGTTGGCACATCCACTTCTGCATACAGGTTAAGTCTGGCCACCATGTCTCGCTCTAACACTGGTACAGGAACTGTTTGGGAGCAGGAGAGCCAACCTTCACGCCAGCCCTCACAGGACACACTCAGTCGCACCGACGAGGAAGAGGAGGAAAGTATGGGATTCTTCTTCTTTGTTTTCAGTTGAATGTCTTAGTTCAAATGAAAAATAAATAAAAGTAATTTGTCATTTACTTACTCTCATGTCATACCGAAGATACAGGTTGCCAAGAGTGCATCACTTATTTTTATTAAAATAAACTTTTAAAGAGGTGGTCCAGAGTGTATTTTTAAGGCTTGGTTGTGTTCATAAGATGCAAAGCAATGTGTGCTCATGCTTCATTTTTAGAAAATCACCTTATTTTTTATATATCTTACTTTGATTAGATACAGCTTCTCTGCTAACATGAAATGACTTTCATATTTCCTAGTTCCTCTGAAAGGCCCGCCCTCAAGGGGCTCTGATTGGTCAGCTAACATAATGTGCTGTGATTCAGCTGTGATTGTGATGTGATTGTAATTGGGCTGTGATTGGCTACACATCACCAGGAAACCGTCACGCCCCTAAAAGCACGCACTTTTTCCGCCGTGTAAACAAACACTGTCAGTCAGAATAGCTGTTAGCCGTATCAGTTTGAGCCTGAATCAGACAGAAAATGACACAGAGGACACAGCTAAACCTCATGCCTGCTCTCTAAAATAAAATCTGATTGTATTTCAAATGTATTTCACATGTATTTGGAATAAGAATGTGTAAGTAACATGAAATGTTCACATATCTTTTGCGAGTTCGTTATTTGAGATGTAGAACATAGTGAAAGTGGCTGCATAGAGAGACACTGCAGTTCTGGTGAAGATTGTGGGCATTTACAGAGGTTTGACAGAGAATATGAATTTGTAGCTAAATTGTTACCTGTGTCAAACAGCATTTTATGTTGTTTACATCATTGTTTACGTCCTTGCTACAACATACTGTTAACGCTAGAAACCATGCATGTAATTGATCAGTTTTAACAAATAAAAATACTTACAGGTTGGGGCTCACAATCCACAGCTTCAACAGTTGGAGGAGTTTTTAGCCAAAACCAGCACTGAACTGGGAGAGATTCTTGAAGCTGTCCTTTGTCAAATGCCAGCTATATATTTTTTATAATTTTCTGGAACAATATTTTCAAAATTAAATTGTAAGCACTCTTCTCTTTGTGTTGTGTCAGTTGGAAGCCCAAATACAGAAACAGAACAAGCCCTGTGGACATAGCAGCATTTGGGTGACATTTTAGCTTTCTCTGCTATAACACTATAGCGCCTCTGGCCACGCCCCTTTGTTGCGCGGGGAGTATGCGCATGGTGAAATATTTGTGATCTCACTAGCTCGGATGTATTTTTTTTAGTCCCCAAACTTCATTCGCTGTAGGCTTTGCTAAGCTGACTCTGTAAAGCCAATGTCTCCTTTTGCATTGAACTTGAAAACTTGCATTCAAATTATTTGTAAGTTATTGAACACAAAAAAGGAAGGTTTAGATTAACACAAAAACAAGTCATTTATAGTAATTGTCATTTTTAGGGGTGTCATTGTTTTTATCATTAATGTCTTATAAGCCTAAAGATGAATTCTTAGATTTCCTTTTGAATTCTTCAGTAGACTTGTCTGATATGCATATTGTACTAGCATTTTTGGTTTTTTATAAAGATGTAATGTCTTGATAGATGTCAGCATAATTCTGAGTTGCTTCTTTACAACTCTTAGAATAGTTTTTTGCTTAGTAGTAGAATAGTTGCCAAAAAAATCTAAATTTAATCTTCTCACTTTTCCATGTATATAGTAGTTCTTGTTATAAATGATGTATCGGTCACCTCATTATTTTGTAAAAATTAATTTGCACTCAGAAACTTTAATCAAAGACTATAACTTGGTAACACTTTATTTTGATGGTCCAGTTGAGCATTAGTAGACTGTCTGCTTCATATATCTGATGGTACTGCTCCTTCAACAGACATTTAACTGACTATAAGAAACTTAGTAAGTACATGTCAACTTACAGTACACTAACCCTTACCCCAACCTAACAGTCTACTTACAATCTAATGAGAATTAGTTGTCATGTAGATGCAATGTAACTAAATTCAACAAACGGACCATCAAAATAAACTGTGACCCATAACTTTCCTTCCCCTTCAAAATGACTTCTTCACTTATGGAATTCCTTTAGGACAAGCATATCAGTGCGTGTCTCATTTCCGCTCTGAAATCGTCTATTTGTCAATCTTTCTTCATTTTGCTAGCAACGCCTGTCTTTCAGCAGTCCAATTGGTTCCCAAACAATGAAATCATCCACCCCCTACATTTTTCTTTCTCATTTCAGCACCATTTCAAGTGGATGTATGCCACGATAGCAGGCAAAAGGACAATTTTAACTTCCGTTTCATGGCGACTCTAGAGTTTTTGGTCTTGCAGACTGTATTTGCTATGCACAATGCTACAAGAATAAACTTGCTATACTTCTGTAAGCATGTACACCTTTGCTATCTGTTTTGTAGGCTTCCTAAATGAAACAACTCAATATTTAATGACATTTCCTTAACTAAAGAATTTAAATTTTTTTATTGTTGAGTGATCCATATAAACTCATCCTCTGTCTTTTTCAGATGACTCCATTAGCATTCCCAGCGTGGTAAGTGAGCACGAAGCTTTTCTCCCCAGACTCATTTCCCAGCGACGTTTCTCCAGTCACGCCACAGGGTCTGCCACCAGTCAACCCGAACCAGGCATGAGCACCATGCTGCCCAGTCACAGGTAAACAAACATGCTTTTTAATCAAACACTCTCTATAACATCCTAATTTATCCAGCCTTACCTTATCTTTCTCTTTAAGAGGGGGCTGATCTACAGCTGGGGGGGTTGCATGTCTCTCTTTTTACTCCCCTAATCTTGTTCCCTGCCCAATTCTACAGCGAACCCAATGTGCTAGATGAATCCCAGGGGCTTCTGGAGGAGGGTAACCTGTCTAGGTACAGTGTCACGGCCCTGTCTGTGCAGTGTCTCACCGTCTGTGTGCCGGGGCTGGGCCTGCCTTCCCTGTTCATCACATCCAACTTGACTTCTCACTAGGATCTCTTTCTCTTCTCATCCTTTCCAAGTCACTTTCTGCCTGTCTTTCTCTCTCTCACTTGGCTAGGGACAATGATGCCCGTCTTCGTGTTATCACTCTGTGGTACTCATGTCATCCTCCAGTGAGCCTCATGGTGTCATGGTGTCCACTCATGTTTCAGGCTTTATGCTGCTCAAATTGGAGTTCCTCTTTTGGGGGGCCAATCTGTGGGGCTGGGGAGTTTGGTCTTGCAGGATTAAAGTAAACGATTGGATGTTAAAAATCTCACTAATTGTATTTACCAAAAATGGCTAAATACTTTTTCGGTGGTTACCTGCTATACCAGCTCCTCTATTCCCCTTTGTTTCTTTGTGGATGACATTGCAGGTTCTGACCTGCGATTCATGCTTTCTGATTCGTCCCTGTGTTTGATTGGTGGAGTGCATTTGGACTAATGGGGATTTGTGGAAGGGACACATTTCCTCTTAACTCTCCCATTTATCAGGAGGATTTAACAGGGATTGTGTTCAGCTCTCGGAGCAGTTTGAACTCATCGGCTTGTGTATGTGTGTCTGTACTTTGGCTTTATTGTGCAGGGTTGCCAGTGTGCAGAGTGAACCGGGACAGCAGAATCTGCTCATTCAGCCTCCACTCGGTCGTAAGCGAGGACTTAGGCAGGTGAGCTCTTAAAACACATACCAACTATTTTACAAAATTAGTAGCCCTCCTTTGAATTTTTTTTTTGCTGTTAATATAAAGATGATTTGGTAACGTTTTATAACTACACACTATGAACCATTTATTAAGCATTAGCAAATAGTTATATCATTATTTGTTAAGCATTAACTCTACATTAATAAGCGTTAGTAAGCAGTTTATACCTGCAGCTACAAATGCTGTATTCTTGACTTACAACCACATTTATAATGCGCTTAATAATTGTACTTAATGATTTATTTTTCATTACAAAATTAAGTATTGCATTATTTACAAACCATTTATTTAAGAATAGTTGGTGTTTTTTAAAGATCATTTAGAATGAGTTAGTAAATGATTAATAAACTATTAAAATTAGCATTTATAATTCTTATTATTCAGGCATATAGTAATAGTTAATTTGTACGTTATTAAATGCTTTATTAAGTCAACTTCATCCAGTTTTGTGACCTAATCTAAAGTGAGGACTATTTATGCTTTATAAATCCCTTATAAATGACCATTAAAGGCTCAGTTAAATTCTAAACAGGAAAAAAGAACATAAACAACATTATTCATTTCTATTCGTTAGAAGATACACAAATGAAACCGTATTAAATGAAGAATAAATCTTTGCAATTTTATAAAATAAAGTTACTGTACAGCTTAAACATTGCATCTTTTTATATTAAATTATTATATTGTTGTTGTTGTTGTTTTATCCAGTTTTATGTTGTATTTTGACACTTGTTATTTGGCAATGTTTGAACTTTACAGTTATTTTATTTTTTAGATAAGATTGCAAAGATTGTTGTTCATTTGATACCATGCCATTATTTGTCATTTATAAGGGATTTATAAAGCATAAATAGTCCTCACTTTAGATTAGGTCACAAAACAGCATGAAGTTGAGTTAATAAAGCATTTATTACCATATATAGTAACCATCACTATGTGCCTTAACAATAAGATATATAAACGTTGATTTCAATAGTTTATTAATCATTTACTAACTCATTCTGAATTATCTTAAAAACCACCAACTACTCTTAAATACAAATGGTTTGTAAATAATGTAATACTTAATTTAGTAATGACAAATAAATCATTGACAAATTATGAAAGTACAATTATTAAGCTCATTATAAATGTGGTTTTAAGTCAAGAATACAGCATTTGTTGCTGCAGTTATAAATTGCTTACTAACACTTAATAATGTAGAGTTAATGTTTAACAGATTATAAATTCACTTTTTGCTAATGCTTAGTAAATGTTTTATAGTGTGTAGTTATTATAAAGCGTTACCGATGATTTTTTTGCCACATTTTTTAACAATAGTTTTAATAACTAATTTCTTTTGTCTTTGCCATGATGACAAGTCATAATATTTTTCTGGGTAGTTTGCAAGATACTAGTAATCAGCTTAAAGTTTCAATTTAACCCTTGTGTGCTGTTGGGGATGTTTTCATCCAGGCTGGGGTGATTTTAAGTCTTATTTTGGCCACACCTTTCTCTGTGTTTTAGCAAATGGAATGATTTTTGATGACAAATCATATTTTGACACATATTTTGAGAAAATGCTTTGAAAATGTAAAAAAAAACCTCAATAATACACTCTGGGCAAGTTTAGTACCTTTTCGTTATGTTTATGAGTGTTTTTGCCCTATTGCAAAAAAAAAGAAGCTTAGTTTCTGGCTTTTATATTCACCTTATTCTTCGCGTATGAAAGGCGCAGCCATTTGAATCTGTAACGTGGAGACTGACACGGAGGGATCCATTATGCAGTATTTATTAGTCACAGTCAAATACAAACATCCAATACGCACTAAAGTGCGAACACACATCACCAGTAATCAATAATGGTCTTGGGGCTGGCGGCTGACTGACACAGAGTGATTTACCAGGGTAGATCAGTGGCAGACGGTGTGGTTCAGAATCCGTTAAACAGGCTTGGGTCGAGGGCAGGCAGCGTGGTTCAGAGTCTGTGTATAAAGCAAGGGTCGTGGGCAGGCAGAAGGCAACTCAGAGTCAGAAACAGTCCGGGGTTATTCTCAGAAGATCAGACAGGAAAGAACGCTCAGTAATGCTGGCCGGGGCTAAACAAGACTTCGCAATGAACTGGTGTTTGAGTGTGGCTTATATAGGAAGTGTGGGTCGTTAACTAGATTCAGTTCAGGTGTGTGCACAATCAGTTTAGATGGATGATGTAATGCATAAAAGTCCGGGTATGGTGACCTCTGCTGGCCAGCGAGGGGAATGACTGGGACCGAGTCGGTAAAAGAATCATTTTAGCTCGAGACTTCCAGTCTCATTCACTTCCATTTATTTTTAGACGTTAAAAACAGCTCCTTCTGCTACTTGATGTTTCCAACTGATATTTTCATTCATTCATTCATTTTAATTTCGGTTTAGTCCCTTTATTAATCTGGGCTCGCCGCAGTGGAATGAACCGCCAACTTATCCAGCATATGTTTTACACAATGGATACCCTTCCAGCTGCAACCCATCACTGGGAAACACCCATACACTCCCATTCAAACACATACACTACGGACAATTCAGCTTACTCAATTCATCTATAGCGCATGTCTTTGGACTTGTGGGGGAAACCGGAGCACCCGGAGAGTACTCACATGAACACGAGGAGAACATGCAAACTCCACACAGAAATGCCAACTGACCCAACCAAGGCTTGAACCAGCGACCTTCTTGCTGTGAAGCGAGAGCACTACCCACTGTGCCACCGTGCTGCCCTACTGAAATTTTCTCATCATGTGATTCTGCTTGTCTGTATAATCATGCAAACACTTGTTTGTAGAGCGAGTAGTTCGACTATTTTCTGCCGTTTAGTATACCTAGTTATTTCTCCCATAGGCAGCTGAATTGGAAGTTCTAAAACAATCTCCGTTCAGGATTTTTGCAGCCGATACTGAGTACCAATTCCTTGTCACTGTGATCATCTGATACCAAGTACCGATTCTGATGCTTCAAGCTTTATATAATTTTGCCATTGCATAAGCACATTTTTCCCTCTATGTATGAGATCTCGCCTAACCTAAGAGAATAAATTAAGGATGTTGCATAAATGTAATGGTCAGAAGCAGCTTTACAAAAAAAAAAAAAAGATAAAACAGGTATGAAAAATTACTGACAATGTAAACATTGCTTACGTGTCGTAGTGCTGTGGATGTATTACCCGGGTTGTAAGCTTGTAAACACTTGCGATCGGTTCGTAAGTTCTGCCAAATCAGCGAGAGCCAATCGAATCATGAAACGTGTTTACCGGCCAATCGATCAGAGCATCCCTAATGCACACACACAATAATATGTTGTTTTGCTCCATATAAAAGCCAGAAACTTTATTTCACAGGTCTATCTAAAGGGTTAATGGTACCAACTGATGATCAACAGTAAAAATTACAAATTTGACCTCTTCCCAAGAGGGAAAACCACCAACTATCAAAAATGTATGAATATATGGGGTCATGGCTTTGCAATCAAAAAATGCCATTATAATAGAAGTCAATGGGGCAAAAACAGCCAATTTCAGTCAATTTGAATAATGCACAAGTGTTAAAGGCTTAACTAGGTTAATTATGTAAACTAGGCAAGTCATTGTAGTGCTTTGTTGTGTAACCAATCAATAACCCTAACCCAGTCTAACCTAACCTTAACCATTAGGTTACTAATAATATCCGCTTGTAAAGTCGTGACGTATGGAATACTGTTTCCGGGTCTAAGCCGCTACTCATTTGAATTGAGAAAATATTCGTTTATGACCACTTTGTAGTCATATCACACATTAAAGTGAATTTCATAAAAATCATGGTGTACACAACAGTTTCTGCAATTGCTGCATCACAGACATCAATATTTTAACAATTTATAAAAATGAATCACTTTCTGGCCGTCTGATATTGGGCATGGTTTTATATATGTATATTGCGATTGTGACTTTCAAAAGTATTACATCGATTTGTAAATGTTCATTATTATAGTTGAGTCTCCCCATAGAGTTTGATAGAGCGCTTGGACCCAGAAGCTGATTTGCGTGACGTCACACTTAATAAGCGGATTGACCCTAAAATAGTTTTTTTTTTTAATTCATTCCAGCCAAACTAAAAGAAATAAGAAAAAAATTATATATATATATATATATATATATATATATATATATATATATATATATATATATATATATATATATAAGAAATACTGTGAAAATGTCCTTGCTATGTTAAACAGCACATCACAAATATTTGAAAGAAGAAAATAAAAAAATCACAGGAGAGCTAATTAAAAATATTTTTTTGCATTCAGTATATTATCTCAAGGCATGAAATCAAGTCACTGTTCTGTCTTGTAGCTTCGCCGCCCCCTGCTGTCTATACAGAGAGTGCAGGACGAGTCTCGTGGACGTCAGGGAGCCAGACTCTCCACAACACGCAGGAGCATTCAGCCGAAGAATAAACCACTGGACAGAGGTGCGTGATCTTTCTATGACTACCACTATGAACAGTAAAAATGCTAATGTGCGCAGCATTTAAGCCTGTGAGATCAGATCAATATGTCCCACTTAATACTAAATGAATAATTCACCAAAAAATGAAAATGTACTCACTATTTACGCTCTTTCAAACCTTCATGGGTTTCTTTCTTCTGCTGAACACAAAATAAGATATATTGAAAATAGCTGAAAACCTGTAACCATTGACTTCTATATTAGGAAAAAAACAAAGTCAATGGTTTCCTGCATTCTTCAAAATTAATTCATTCGTTCATAAATTTTCCTTCGGCTTAGTCGCTTATTTATCAGGAGTCACCACAGTGGAATGAACTGCCAACTATCTGCGTAGGTTTTACGCAGCAGATACCCTTCCAGCTGCAACCCAGTACTGGGAAACACCCATACACTGTCATTCAAACACACACACACACTCACTCACTCACTACAGCCAATTTAGTTTATTCAATTTACTTGAATTGACTGTGGGAGAAACCGGAGCACCCGGAGGAAACCCACGCCAACATGGGGAGAACATGTAAACTCCACACAAAAATGCCAACTGGCTCAGCCAGGACTTAGAACAAGCGACCTTCTTGCTGTGAGGTGACTGTGCTAACCACTGAGCCACTGTGCCACCCCCATTCTTCAAAATATCTAAAAAATAAAGTGACTGGACTACAGTTGCACTTGCGCTGAGAAATGTTTGACCAAGTTGTGGATTAAAGCTAATAATATTGCAAATAAAGTTCAATTTATTACACGGACGGACAGTGGCGCCCCCGGAATATTTTCTTAGGGGTGGCCAGCAGAGGCCACACCAAATCTTGAGGTGGCACACAAAAAAATAATGAATTCAGCGTAATGTTATATTTTTGTTACTGGTAAATAAAATAATGTGATTTTAATTCATTAAATTAATTACTCTTGAAATATTGCAATTTATTCCTTAAAATAATACAGCAAGTACATGTGCAAACCAAAAAAAACTTATATTTAGTTTAAAAACATTTTTCTTGTATGTATGTATTTATGTATGTATGTATGTATATAACTTTTCAGTTATATTTCACATAATTTTTTGTACAGCATACAGTATATATGCCATGTCTAAAATTAATGAAGATCAATTAATTAATTAATAAAACAGTGAATCAGCTACGTCAGTGGCACCAATCAATCCACAATAATTTAGTGGCTTCTATTTATTCATTGAAATATTGTGAATTTACGTAAGTACATTTACATTCACAATATCAACAGCAAAATCGTATTGGGGTGGCCTTGAGGGCACCCCTGCGGACGGATCGTTTCACTTCACAAGAGCTCAGTGTGTCATCAGGAGCCATGGCTATTGATTTTGACTTTTTAAAAAATACACAACTGTTCACTGCCATTATATGAATCACCAAGCACCACGGATTCAGCTCAATATAATTTTTTAATGTTCTAGTGAAAAAAAAATCACAAACATCTTAGATGACCTGTAGGTGAAATAGTGAGTATGTTTACATGGACACCAGTAATCCGATTTTAATACGATTAAGACAATAATCTGATTAAGAGTCTACCATGTAAACAGCGATTTTTGATTAATTTAATCTGATTAAGGACATAATCGAACATAAATCAGATTGACATGTGGAATATGCTGATTTTAGTATCATTATTGAAGTGCAGTACAGACATGCAAAACCAGACATGTAAACACTGCAATCAAACTATCACCGTCATGTAGGAATTTTGCCGAATTTTGCGACAAGATTTCATGAAAGGAACATTCAAAAAGCAACTCATGTAAACACTATAATCATATTATTGTCTTTAATTAAATAATTTGACTTCTGATGTCCATGTAAACGTAGTCAATGTCTTGAGAAAGAAATGTGAACTATCCCTTTAAGTTTTTTAAGTTTTTTAGTATTCATCACTAATGGATTAGGTTAGATTTGAAGCCATGCCTTGCATTTAATACATTTGGATTCACATGTTATATGAGAACAGTGATATCCATAGAATTTCCTTTAATTAATCTTTAGTGAATAGTTTTGACAATGCAATTTTCATTGCCAGGACATGCATCAGCTATGTAGCAATGAACACCTTGGCGTCATGATGTAATGCAGAGGAGGTTCAGAGAGACTGACAAATCTGTAATCTTTCCTTCAGCACACGGTGACCAAAAGAGGTCAGTCACTTTCACTGAGACCCAGCAGGAAGCAGCATCCAAATCGCCTACTGCCACTACAAGCCCCAGCAGCGGCCTACCAGCAGCCACAGAGGCAGGGAGAGTGAGTCAAGCTGGAGGACGACACTCTCCATCCCTAGCAGAGTCCTCATCACCTGGCATCAAAACTGCCCAGAACAAACCACCATGGCCCCAGGTCTGATTTTACCCCAGAGGACACATTGTTCATACTGAAGCCTGTGTGTTGTGCACACATGCAACAAGCATTAGTTTGAATAACATGCTGTAAGTGAGCTTTAAACGGAGGCCAGGAATTCAGGAAATAATGCCATCAGAATGTATTCAGAAATTATTTCTCAAAGTTAAGTAAAAACAAAATGAATCTATGATATAAATAAACATATTTTGACCTTTAATAAATTATCATTTAAAAGTTGTTTCTCTTTAAATGAAAATTTAACTCAGAGTCTTAAATTAATAGCTCACAGTTTAGTTTTTACCACAGATGTCTTCTTTTTTTTTTTTTTTTTTTACAATTCTGTTTACTTGTTGTTGTGATAATAATGTTGTTGTGATAATTCAATTTTTTGTGAAAAAAGGGGCATAAAATGTGAGAAACTTTATAAAGATTTTTAATATTAATAATAATAATAACTTGCATGTATATAACTCTTTTCTGGGTACTCAAAGCGCTTTACACATTTTGGGGAGGGGGGGGGGGGGTGGCAATCTCCTCATCCACCACCAGAATTAGTTTCTCAGAATTGTAAGTTCATAAAATTTATCACAATTATAAATTGATTTCTAATGATTCTGAGTTTATATCTCACAATTACTGTATGACTTCTTCCAGTGAATTGCTGTCTTCTAGTGATATGCAATTGTAATTTGGGAGATGCAAACAAAATATAAACATAATATTTAAACTGAAAATGAAAATTCCGTTCAACTGAGACAAGTCCTGAAAAGGAACCAAAAACACTGTCAAAACATTCCATGTGACTTCAGTGGTTCAAATGTAATCATACCATGCTCCAAGAACAGTTTTGTGGGCAAAATGTCGCTAATGTCTTCCTCGTCAGGTCGAGCTACGCATTTGCTCTTCAATGTTAAGACTTTCAGCAGTGAAAATTAACCACACTGAACTGAACTAAACTGAACTTCAACTCTAAAAACTGAACTGACACAGTTTCAGTTTACTAGAACTTCTTCGTTGAGCTGCTTTGACAGAATCAACATTGTAAAAGCACTATAGAAATAAATATGAATTGAATTTGCTATGGTTTATTTGATGCGTATGTGCTGTTTTGCTTATTATAATGACAATATGGCAGCGTATTCCCCATAGTGATCATGCAACTTGACCTGACATTAAAGATAAATCTTTAACAAAGTTGTTTTTTACTGGATTTTTTTTGTCAAAAAAGTGTACGTATGATTAGTTGAGCCATTGAAGTCACATGGAAAGTTTTCTTGACTTTGAATATCTCTGTAACTTTGCTGTCTATGATGGAAGAGGGAGCTCTCTGATTAATTATGTTTCAAAGTAGCAATTAGTTAATAAAAAAATCAGAATTTTTGTTTTTCAACATTTCAAATCAAAATTTTTATAAACTAACCATTTAAGGATAATATTTAAAGATAGATAAATAGTAAGTCAAATTTATTGCGAGTTAAGAACATCATGCAGCACTGAGAAGGCTGAATTGTGAGATGGAAATGTATCTTATTTCTTGAAAGTACTTCAATTTCAGACATATGGATTCAGTGCCGAGAAAGTACTAAAAAACAAACACAGGTCATTGAAAGTGCTTGAATTAAATTTGAATAAAATTTGTTTATGGTTTTATTTCAAGTATTGTACTTGATTATCGGAAACAGAACAAAAAAAAACACATTCTCAAATGAATAATCTTACATTTGAATATTGTACAATAACAATGCAATGTTATTAATGATGCAAAAAATATTGATAAATAAGGCACATTTTATCATAGGGCTGGGTGATCTAAAATCTTGATTAATTGAACATTTGAACTCGATTATGATTAATGAACGATTATTTTATTTATTTACTTTATTTTATAAAAATATGCCGTCTCAAGGCATGTCTGGCGCAGCTTCCAATTATCGTCAATGTACTGCAAACGTGCGACGTGTAGTTACATTTTGTGAGAGGTGCGCGAAGGCTGCACCAGACCCATGCGTTTTGATGCAGAAGTATAAATCAGCCCTAACAGAGCTTGGTCACGTGACTCTACAAAAATGGAAAGATTGGATCAATTATAGGTTCTAAATGTCTATTTCTATTACTTTTCGATTAATAGCCCAGCCCTACTTTATCAATATTTCAGAATTTTCCACGTTTTAATATTTTCGCTATTGAATTCCGTCTAATGCTATTAAAGTTGTATGAACATGACTGTTTTAAACATGAAAATTACATTTTTGACATAAACCTCTTAACGTAACTTTCATGGCGCTACATATACTGGAGTATGAATTACAAAGGTGCTTGATTTAAAATTAATGCTGCTTTAAAACTCCTTGACCGTCCTTGCATTTGCTGTTCATGAAAGTATGGGAACCGTGATTAAAATAACTGGTTAAATTTAAGCCTTTTATGTAAAACACAAAACGCTATATTTAAAAAGTTATTATTTTCTGACTGTGATGTAGACATCAAGTCTCTCAAACTGAATTTCTGCCTCTGAACTCAACATAACACTTACAAACATCTGCTCTGTTCTGACTGTAGGCTTCTCAGTTTGAGGGTAAAGATAGGAAAGATCAAGGGAGTGTAAGGAGCAGTCTGTCCCCGACCCCTTCAGCCGCCTCCAGCTCCACCTCTAGAGCCTGCTCTCCTCTCCCTCCACCTCTCCCCCTTCTGAGCACCCCATCCCGCCTGGCCCCATCCCAGATCCGTGAAAGCCCAGAGGATGAGGAAACCACTGGGCTTCTGCAGAACACAGACTCATCCCCTAGTTTAGGAGAGGAACGCGGCATGGAGAACCCACTCCTGACATCCCTGCTCACACCCCACACCCTCTCTGCACTGCCCCTGTCCCCTGTTGACCTGGATCTGGATGAGTCTCATGTCTGACGGTGTCCAGCTGTGCTAGTGGAAAAAGGTATTGGCAGGGGCTTGGATCCTGTGATCCGATTTATCGAATAACGTGAAGCCTTTTAGTCAACTGTTACACAAAGGAAAGAGTTCAACCAGGGGTAAGTAATGGCAATTTTTCAACTGCATGGTGTGGTATGGCTCACGTTGTACAGAACCTGGTACTTAAGTGTGCCACACTGATACTAAAATGTGACATGCACTGCAAACACTAGCTCACTGATTGGCCAACCTGCCATATTGGAGGCATAGAATGTAAACATGCCACTGCACCAAAGAAAATGTTCATATTTCGTTGATTACTGTTGCTAAAAATGATCAAATATTGTCATGATTTGGGGTGTACTAATTACCCAGACTGGAAGATTACATTTAGAGTACTATTGACTACAAAAAGTTGTAACCAATCAAGCAGAAGAGAGAGAAAAAAAACTGTCTGGGGAACTAAATGTGGATTGTGGTTGGTCAAACTGAACAATGATTTCCACGGCAAGAATCTTGACAACATTTCAGTTTGTTCCTATCATTTCCTGTCAAGTAAGTGAAATAGTAGTCTATTAATGCTGCTCATATATATCCTCTGCCACTTTATTTCTGTGGTTTAGACAGCATAGGTAGTACATTATTCATCAAATTCATACTGTTGTTTACATCTAAATATTGGCAGTATTTGATGTGGAATTAAATCTGATCTGATAAACTGTATACTCCATAGTTGTGTGTTTGTTTGTGTCACATTTATAATTGTCACAATTGTAGACATGGTGCTACTCTAAAAATAATATATCTGCAATATCATCCAATTTGAAGCATTCGAAACTGCAGTGGAAAGGCAAACTGAGTCATGCTAAGCTGAATCATACCACGCCATGCCAAAATGCCATAAGTAATGAATCTGGGGCCAGTTGCATACTTTTTTTTTTTTTCAATACTGGAGATAAGCTTTTTAAAGTCAGTTACAAAAAGATACTGAAAAAGCAAGACTGATACGTAGAGCCAGACAGAATCTGCGGACATTTTTTGCTATTTCTGCTGAGAATTTTGTTAAAAATCTGTGGATTTATGCGGAATTATTTTGGAAGTATGACAACTAAAACCTTAATATTTAAAATAAAAAATTATATATTTTTAAATTTATTTAGTGTTTACAATGCAAATCCAATTAGATCCACTTTATTTGGTAAACAAAGCAAGTCTCCCATATATCTACTAAAAGACAGAAAATATTATTTTACACACTGTATTGTAAATAAATCATATGAACATTTTCATATTAGTCAATAATTATACTGAAATTAATTTAAAAACTGAATAAATATAAATTTACATACATTTACACATGTAAATGAACAGAATCAATAATGGGTTAAAAATCTGTAGAAATCTGAGCGCGCAGATTCCTTATGGGCCTACTGATAAGCCATTAGCCAATTCTCAGAAATAAGCTGTCACTTGGGTTGTACCGCTTTCTAAAGGTACACTTTTTTGTACTTGAAGTGGACATATTAGGACCTAGTAAAGAATCCATACTGGTACCTTAAGGGCTAATTTTGTACATTAAAGACGTATTAAAGGGCACCTATGATGAAAATCTACTTTTGTAAGCTGTTTGGACAGAACTGTGTGTGTGTCCACAGTCATATTTGAGTGATATAAACACGAGAAGTCTCTTCTTTTATTTGCTGATGTTAAAATATGATCCAAATTCTTCCCATTTTGAGGCCGACCGCAACTGGACGTAGGAGTGCGGTTTCCCTGTCCAACAAATTGATTGACAGACGCATATTAACATGTCTCCATAGTAACGCGTATAATCATATCAACAAGACAGGACGTGCGCAAAGCAACTGGAATTAAAAGATCTGTTCAGCTCTCTGTGATCATCAATCATCATCAAATGTGAGCGAGAAAGAGTTTTACAGGTTTAAAATGTTTATAAAATAGTCAATGTTTGTAATGAACAGTGATTTTATCGTCTTTACTGTATCACCACAGCTGCGTGTCAGTACAATTATAAAAGAGGACGATTCAATCCCAGTTTGTGGACATTAAATCAGGTTTATTTTGTTCATCAATATAACGGATGTCCATACAGCAATGAATATTAACGTGTATCCTGTCACATTTGCCATGTAGAATTAAACGCACGCACACACACAGGGTGTGCATGAACTTGCATGAACTTTGTAATGGCATTGTGTGTGACTCATCGAAAGGCTTGAATTAACTCCACAACAAATACATCAAATAATCATTGGGAAAGTTCTTACAGTAGTATTTCTCACAAACGTTACGTAAGATCTGCTTCCTTCATGTCTGTCACTGTGCTGTTTATCTGACGCAGCCAGGCGGAGATTGAGGCACACGCTGACAGGCACGTGGGAACGGTGGGCGGGGAGAACTAGCATTGAAGGCACAGGCAACAAAAACAGCTACATTGTGTTCAGAGCAGAAAATTCCAATATTCTTAAAGGTATAATAAATAATCTGATGGATGTTTTGAGATGAAACTTTACAAACACATTCTGGAGACACAAAAGGCTTATCTTAAATCTTGAAAAAGGGGTCAAATAGGTGCCCTTTAATACATAAAAAGTCAAATAAGTGTTCCTTTTTCAAAGGGAACCGCCCCAGTGACTACCTTTTTGTATGTTAATTTCTAAGAGTGTATTTGGTCAAACTAGCCCATAAAATGATGCCTATGCAGCTAGCCCCAGGAGAACCACAATCCTTCAGAGTTTTGCTTCAACAATAATCAAACACATCTCAACAAGCTCCTCGAGGTCTGAGTGTTACTGAAAATTTCTGCAGAACTGGTCTCCACCACTGAAGTTCCCTGATACCCCTGATTTAATCAGCTATATAGGGACATCCTTTGCAACAACTAGATGCATTTATGAAGCACTGTGCATAATTCTACCCACCAACTGAAAGCTGGTAAATGTGTGCTGTGTCGTACAATATTTAGTGAGATCATTTATGTCATTTTAAAGCAAATATTACAGGCCACATATACAATACAGGAGTCAATTCCCTCATTTTTCATTTTGTGTGTGTTGATACCATGGTAATCCCACCATTTCAGCATCAACATATACATTAATTTTGACTAAAGTATTATTATAGTAAGCAAAAGCTCAATATGGTCAACAAGTTTTAACTAAACCACTATTGACTGAGTGATTCTTTGTGTTTGTTTACAGAATGTCGCTTTATAGGGATAGTTCACTCAAAGCTGAAAATTCTGTCATAATTTACTCATCCTTTGTTTGTTCCAAACCTGTTTGACTTTCTTTATTCTGTTGAACACAAAAGACAATACAGCGCTTCCACATTATTCGCAGGAGTTACGTTCTAAAGATAACCTGCAATAGGCGAAATCCGTGAAGTAGTCAGCTTTATTTTTTTTATTATTATAGATGTTTTAAGGCTGTAAAACCCCTCACTACACACGTTATTCACTTTTCTCAGACAGGCATTAACATTTTCACACTTTTCTCTCTTGTTTAAACACTCTCAAATTTGAAACCTTTGTAGAAAAATAAGTCCAGTGTTATAGAATGAAACCAAAGATCAAAACCATTTGATCTTCGTTTATTTATTCCATATTGGCCCCCTACATCCGCGTAACTTCTACCTTGCTTTAGCATGTCCAGAAGTTCAACTTTTTGTGCGATGGTTGGCATCTTCTTTCACTTTTTAGTGCTACCAGAGGTGCCTTTGACGGTGCAGAACGTTTCGGCGACATTGTGAGTAGAAAACTTGCAAACATACAATACAGCACTTCAGAGTTACACTGCTAGTGATCGAAGATTCCAGTACATTTGGCAAGCTGAACGCAATCTGTACTCTACAGGAGACACAGCACGAAGGAGATTGATTGACAGGGGTCTACAGCCAGTCAGGACGCAGAACACAATGCGCTAATCAGGATTCAGAACACAATGCGCTGTAGAAAAAATCATGTCAAATTGTACGAAATATTCCATGAAATTGCGAGGTTGCGAAAAGTGATAGAGAGTAATCGATATATTTTGCAAACCTGTAACAATAGACTTGCATAGCATTTGTTTTCTCATACTATGGAAGTCAATGGTTACAGGTTTTCAGTTTTTTTTGTGTTGAACCCAAGAAAGAAATTCATAAAGGTTGAGATTACATTTTCATTTTTGTGTGAACTATCCCTTTATAGTGTTACCATCCCCACTTTACACACAATACTTGTAAATTTTTGACCATTTTGGACTGTTTATTCCAGTTTTAGGAGTTAACAAATGAGTGTCCAACTGCATCTTGCAATATTTTACTATATGACTTTTTTCTATTAAAGTTTATTTTAAGGTTAAGAATTTTTAAGTTCATTCATTCATACATTCATTCATTTTCTTTTCGGCTTAGTCCCTTTATTAATCTGGGGTCGCCACAGTGGAATAAACCGCCAATTTATCCAGCATATGTTTTACGCAGCAGATGCCCATCCAGCTGCAACCCATCACTGGGAAACCCTACACACTCATTCACACATACATTATGGACAATTTATCTTACCAAATTCACCTATACCACATGTTTTTGGACTTGTGGGGGAAACCGGAGCACCCGGGGGAAACCCACGCTAACACAGGGACAACATGCAAACTCTACACAGAAATGCCAACTGACCCAGCCGAGGCTCGAACCAGCGACCTTTTTGCTGTGAGGCGATTGTGCTACCCATAAAGCCAATTTTTAAGTTTATTATGTTTTTTTCTTAATAGTTGCTTTTTCTAACAAGATCTGGCAACACCAGTGAGTCGAGATATCTCCCCTGTGTTTTCTTGCCTCATATAGAAGAGAGACAAATGATACACACCTAAATCAGCCGTTAACGACTATTTGTTCAGTTTGTACACACTACATCGAATTTGTGTAAATGTGATTATCGCTACCTGCATTTTTCATGTATTAATTTGGTTAAATGTAACCATCACTAACTATTACTGAACAGGATTAAACACTAATAGGTGAATTGACTGCTGAATTTAGGTGCAGTGTGGCCATACTTATAATATCAAATATTAATGACTACAGAATTTTAAAGTGTAATTATTATATGTGTGTGTTCTACATAATTGTCATCTATTAAATTATTTATTTAGAGGATTATATAGAAATGAGATATTCAGACTATTACAAATGCTTTATTTTCAGTAAAAAAAAGATGCTTGTATTATATTGATGCAAAGTCTGTTGCCAAATATTTGTTTGCAAAGACAAATTCAAAGCACCTGCCAAACTTCAGAGGAAAAAAACTGTTATAAATACTATAAATACATATGAATATATTTCAATATAAATATTCTAAGCATCTACTGTTGTCCTGACTATTTTCTTCTTTATTCTTTGACATAATTCAGCTTTTTTTTTTACCTGTCAGTATATTTTTTTCACTAATCTTTCTGCAAGTTTGATGGTGATACTGTAACTTGAGTGTTAACTATCCCATAACCTTGTATTCAGGATGTTAAAGCTCAGCTATTTTATGTTTCTGTGTCTCTGCTCTGTGCATTTGTTGTTTTTCGTCTAATGTGCAGATATCTGTTAGATTTATTCAATAATAAATTATTTAATCATGGCTTGTTGGTTTATCATAATCATTATAATTATTAAATGAAACATGTTTTGGTTTTGTGTAAGCATTATCAAACAAACATTTATGCAACATTATTTTCAACTAGAGTAACAAGTTTATATGCATCTTTTTACAAGCATTACATGACAACAGTGGCTGTTGCTAGCTACTGGCCTGGCATGCAAATTCCTTTTTTTTTAACAGATCTGTCTCAATTGGGACTCGTTTCGATTGTAGATGATTTTTTAAAAATAAGAAATCTTTCTGTTTTTGCACATATTGCTGCCCCAATATTTCCTTTGTCAAGTACTTTTTAGAATACTCGAACTACAGTTCATTTAAGTTTGACACCCAGTGGTTGAACTAGGTATTGCATTCCTGGATCAAAACGAATGCTAGTGCAGATTGCCAGATTGAGGACCAACAGGAGTGAGTCTGATTATCGAGCCGAAAGGCTGATTTGAACCGTCTACTAAATAAAAACAACGGCACACAATAGAAGGAATATTTTCCATAATAAAAGAGGTTTTGTTTTAACCAACACCTCGAATATATTAGAAACGGCTTCCATTTCTTGCAGCTTAACAACAGAAAACTATGACAATGACCACCTCAGGTAAACCTCATGTGCTTTATTCAGTTTTAAATGCTAATAATGAGAGTTTGAATGTCATTTTACATGACATTTATGGCCAAACTACTGAAAGTAGCAGCAGATAGTTCACCTCAGATCTTGACAATAAAATAAACCATTTGAAATTGAACTTTAGAAAATCTCAAAACCAACACGTGTCAGTGATTCAGCATGTACATTTATTAATGTTAAAGAGGTTTAATATGTATTAAATAGATTATAAACCTTACCATTTCGTGGGTGAGAGCATATTCTGTGCTTCTGAATGGCTGTATTTAAATTTCTGTCGTGTTTTGTCTGGTGCAAACAGCCAAATTGCTCATCACTGCAAATCTCATCAAGTATCGTGTTGTTAGGACACAGGGTTACAATGTAAACTGCTTACCTAATGTTTACGTTAGTAATATTTATATTATTTCCTATTTAATAACTTTTAGTGGAAATCTAAATCTGCGTCTCATTTCAGAGTCTGCTTCTGTCCACCAGAGGTCGCATTTCGGTCACAAACGCATGCTTTGAGAGCCTTTCTGACTAAATAAATGAAATACGCTGTTTTACAACAAGGCAACCCGGGGTGCTGAAATATAATTGGCTAAACTGGTAGTGGGCAGGTTAAAAGAACCAAAACAAAGACAGCGTTCCAGCACGTAACACACATTTTCAAAGCAGAATATCTGGCTTCAGCATTATTTTTCAGATAAACAAGAATGTTCACTTGCATGTTTCTTAAATATCTGCAAACATATTATTGTATTTTTGTGCTTTAGAAGAGTTAAAATCTTACATACAACACCTTTAACAATTGTATTTTTTATGCAATGTATTATTACAGTCTGTCCACACATTGCACTTTAAAATGAAGCTGTTGTCTGGAAACTTGTTTTAAGATAAATAATTGACTATTTTGTCTTTGTATCCTTCAAACATAAAGCTCAGCACGAAAGTAAAGTAAATGTAATCCAAAAGTAGTCAGATTACCATAAATGTGCATTCTAGAGTATTACTTACTTTTCTGATTGAAAAAGAGCTAGACAGATGATGGCAATGCAAAATTGTTTATTAGTAGAAAATAGGCAATTTGGAATGTAAGATTACCAGAGTATGGCAAGCTTTAACATTTAATCTAAAAACCTTATTAGTATCTATTTTCATGCTACTAGTACTTACCTTTTAGCAACTATTATCTTTTGTACTTATTCAACAGATACCAGTATTTAACATTCATTTGTACATATTTTACATGGTGACTAGTAACTGTTGCTACTAATAACGAATTTGACTTTTATGAGGATCACAATGGCGGTAGCTTGTTCAAAATTCGTTAATTCCCCAAAATATTTCTGTTTTATATTTATGTATTATTACTGTCCATACATTTCACTCTAAAAAGAATCTGTTTTTAAGAAAACTGTTATTTTGGGATTAAGAATTTACTATTTTGTCTTTGTATCGTTTAAATATAAAGGTCAGCAAAAAAGTAATCTGAATGTAATCCAAAAGTAGTCGGTCGAAGTTACGTTACCATAAATGTGTAATCTAATTATATAGATTATAGAGTATTATATTTTACTATTATTAATGTATTACAAACTGCAAATTTTGTAATGTAATATGTGATCTGTAACTGAAAACAATTCATAAGTAATCTGCCCAACACCGCTAACTAGTTTACATTTAAATTTAGATTAGTGCATTTATGTTTACATTTTCAGACTATAGTATATATTATTAGATTTGCATACCTATTAAATATTATTATTATATTTTTATTTTATTAAAATTTTGAATTGAACTCTTAAATTCTACTTTAGCCCTTCAGACCAGTCATACCATAAGAGTAAACAAAGGCTGTTGCGATTAGTTGCCAGTGTGTTGTGAGTAGTATTCACTGATAGATCAGTGCTAGTATCTATTAAATACGTTCCGGTACCTAAATAAAATATGCAATAAAATGAACAAATCCTAACACGTAATAAAAACTAGTTGACATCTTATTGACAGATCCCCATAGAAGTCAATGGCAAAAAAGTACAGTTTCTTACCAGACAAATAAAGTAACTACTATTGAAATAAATATCAGTATCTAATTAATAAGTAATAGTATGATAAATAAGGACTAGTATCTAATAAAAAAAAATCAATAGTATCTAGTGGATACCAACTTACAGCACATGAATAAGTACTATTAACTAACAAATAAGTACTAGTATCTATTGAATAATCTAATGAATAAAAATCTAATAAAAAAGTGTTACTACGTTTTAAAACTAATGAATAAGTACTAGTGCTTAATGGAAAAGATGCAACCCTCATTAAAAAATGTTATGGTAACGCATGGTAAATGATATAGTGTTTTTGAATACTATTGAATTGTATTGTACTGTATATATTATACTTTATTATAACAATAAACTGTGGTGTATTGTAATACAATATATACTGTTGCTGAAAATGTAGTACCGTATTTGGGTATTAATTTATTTATTCAAGTATTTTATTATAGTTTGGTTAAAAAAAACACTACAGTATTTACCATAAATTACTCTAATGGGAGTGGAGGCTAAAAAATGGGCATTAGCATGAAAGCAGAAACTAGTATGTTTTGTAAATTAAATGTTAAAGGGATAGTTCACTCTCATCATTGAGTTTCTTTCTTCCGTTAAACACAAAAGAAGATATTTTGAAAAATGCTGGTAGCTGGGACCCATTGGCTTCCATAGTAAACGTTTTTCCTACTACGGAAGTCAATTCGTCGAAATATCATGGTTTGTGTTCAACAAAAGAAATAAAAGGTTTTAAACCACATGAGAGAGAGTAAATGATGAGGTAATTTTCATTTTTGGGTGAACTATCCCTTTAAAAATGTCTTGCCATTTGAGTTTTGAGTACGTGTACGAGATTTACTTGTTGGCCAGAAATGTCTCGAGGACTTTAAAGAGCCTTTCTTCTCTAGCTGCGGCTTCTCTTTCCCTCCTCTCCTCTCTTTCTCTGTAGTCTCTTTCCTGTCGCTCTTCTCTAGCCAGCATCTCTTTCTCCCAGCGCTCCTCTCGAGCAAACATTTCCCGCTCTCTCCTCTCCTCCCTCTCCAGCACCAGTCTCTCTCTGATTTCTTCCCTCTCCGCAGCTCTTCGATCTCTTTCGGCTTCTCTCTCCAGAGCGCGTCGGTCTCTCTCGTCTTCTCTGGCGGCGGAGCGGCGGTCTCTCTCGTCTTCTCTCTCCGCCGCTTGCCTTTCTCTCTCCTCCTGCCTCTTCTCCACTTCTCGCAGGGCCATCAGCCAATCCGCTTGTTTCCTCTGCTTGGTGGGAGGAGCATCCTGGGCCGGTAAGGTCACGCGGACGGGAGTGATGATGTGGGTGATTGGGTTCTCGCTGTTCATCGCTCCATCCATCACTGAATACCACTTCCAGGTCGCAGATGCTGACTCTCCCTCTGCCGTACGAATGCTTTTGAGGTCCTGCAAAATATCGTTACAGGTATTTTAAAGGGACAGTCCACCCCAAAAAATTAACTCAAGTAAACTTTTTAAATTTAACATAAATGTTAAAAAGCAGCCATTAGCGGTTTCTTCTTTTATGAACATTTTGGATTATCAGAAAAAAAATTTGCTTCATGGAAATGCCAAGATGTGCATACATTTGTAAAAATGTGCATGAAAAAAGCACAACTAAGGAAATTTATTTTTTTTGTTCAATAAGAAAATATGCACATAAACTATGATGAAAACACCTTTACCGAATAAATAAAAAAATTTAAGAGTGATGTGATTTTCTTTTAAGAGATCTTGTGATTATAAAAATGGGTGCGATAGACTGCATTGATGGACAAACCAGTCAATACAAAGATGCAAATAAAATTTATGCGAAAACTGGAATATTGCAAAAAAGACGAGCGAATAAAGCAGCGCTTCCATCCAACGAATCAAATAGAACAAAATCGTCACTTCCTGATTAACTGGTGCCAAATATCCACAGTATAAATGAAATTTGCCATGGTAGGAGAAGCTGTGTGAATCTTTTCTTTATTTAATAAATTACTTGCGCCTCAGAAGACAAATGCAACATGCAATGATCTTGCGGTGGCATTTGAAGGCGTGAGACGCGGAGCACAGACCCTCTTGACAGTTCTGGAGGTAATTATAAAATATATATATATATATATCAATGTGTCCATTCACACACATTTTTATCGTCACATGATCTCTTATAACAAAATCTTTTAATTTTTTAATGCGCAAACTGGAATTTGTTCGGTAGAAGTAGTTTATGCACATCTTTTCTTATCGAATAAAAATTGATCCAACTCAGTTATGCACATATGTTTTTATGTGCATTTTCACAACTTATGCACATCATGGCGTTTCAAAGAACCGATTTTTTTAAAAATAGGTGAATGGAAACATAGCTATTGTAAAATATCTAAAATGTTGTTTAGGTCCTGTTAAAATGCCCAGAATTGTCCTGAGCATCTGCGATTCTTTAGAGCACCTCACGCCTCCAAACTCCATCACAGGTTCTTTGCATGTCGCCATTGTCCTCTGCGGTGATTAAGTAATTTATTATATATAATTAAAGACTAACCCAGCTTCTCCCACTGCAGCAAATTCCCTTTTACATTTTTTATATTTGGTGCCGGTTGATCAGGAACTGATGATTATCTTCTCATTTGTTAGACTTACTTTGTTTTTTATTTAAAATCTTTTATACGATATCCATAATAGGAGCAAAAATAGTTAATAGCTGTTTTTTTTTCAACATTATTCAGAATGTTTTCCTAACTTGTTTAACTAAAGAAAAAAATAAACAGGTTTTGGAAGATGTTTTGGGTGAGTAAAGGATGACAATTTTCATTTTTATGTGAACTATTCTTTTAAGTAAAGTTAAACTAATTTCAAGAGTATCACATGCTTATGATTGATCATGGCTGGTCCCACATTAGCCAATCAGATGATTCCTAAGTCACCATAAAATTTTTTTTTTTAAAGTTTCAAACCAGACATCTTTATTTTGACAGAATCTCCCCTTCCACCCCTACTCCTCCTCCTCCTTTCCTAGATAAGGCGGCACGGCAGCCCAGTGGTTGGCACTTTTGCCTCACAGCAAGAATGTCACTGGTTCTAATTCTTACCAAGCTAGTTGACATTTCTGTGCAGAGTTTACATGTTCTCCCCCTGCTTGCGTGGGTTTCCCCTGGTTTCCTCCCACCATTCAAAAACATGCCACTTAAGTTAATTGACTAATCCAAATTGGCACCCTAACGTGCTCCTAGTAAGTGGTGATCTCTTCATAGCAATCCCTAATTGGTCATTAGCTACAAATAGCAGGGGAGTTCTCGAGATCTTCCTGAGCTTAAACTCCCCTCTCGCCCTGCAAAGGGGAAGGATCCTCAGGTTCGAGGATCTTAACAGCTCAAGGCTCTCTTCCGGGACAGCATGCCAAACATGCTTTATAACCAATCATCAGCTAAGCGTGAACTCTTGAAATGCAGGACAATGACAGGGTGCATTCCTGTGGCATTCCTACCGTTTTATTGAACTATTTAATATGTTCTTTAAATTGTTCTCTTTGTATTTATGTTGCTTTTATGTGATTAAAAAATAATATTGATTGCATTGATGAGTTAATGGCATATTCTAAATATCTAGCGGTTCATAATAGTTTTAATGTTGATGAACTGTGTTAACCTCAGCACTATTAAAATATTTTTATTACTTTAAAATTGATTATGCCTGATTATGACATAGCACCTGTTGTTGGTGTCCCAAGGGAAAGTACTCTTGCCGACACCGAACAACAGTTCATCAAACTGGGCTCAGCTCAGTCGGAAGCATCGCTGAAAGCTTCCATCATCCAGGTATAGTTTCTGAACTCACAGAGCTGGGTGCACATCTGAAAGTATCTAGTGGACTCAGACACGTCGCCAAACAAATTTTTGCTTTTTGTCAGCCATCCTAAAGCACATAAACACATCTATTCTCTCAATATAATCCATGTTAGCAATGAAGCTAGAGTCAGAAGCCCCGCCCATGACGCAAATCCACACCTATTTTGAAGTGAATTTGACATGTGAATGAAGCAAGTAAACTTAAAATGTTCACACATATATTCACGCGCTAATAACATGATTTGTTTGCGCATTCTGTGTCTGGTGTAAACACAGCATTAGAGTTTTGAATCTGCCACTATGGTGATGCATAGACATTTATAGCTCCACCCTTCTTTCGAAAATCTCATTCGAAGTCACCAAAACGACTCAATTAGGATCAAAGCCTAAAAGGGGCCGTTTCAAAGATTCCTAAAACATTATTTGTGTGGTATTTTGAGCTGAAACTTCACATACGCACTCTGAGGGACACCAGAGACTTATTTTACATCTTATAAAAAGAGGCATGATAGGTCCCCTTTAAAGGACTTCTGAAGATGTCTGAACGCATGAATAAAATAATTCACCTTATACTTCTGTTTTAGATTCTCCCATTTCTTTCGAACCCACGTAGGTGCCACTTTCCCTTGCAGTTGTTTCTCTTTCACATACAACCTGTAGATTGAAAGCATCAAGTAAGACGAATGAATAATAAGAGTTTCAGTAAAACAAGGACTGCTTTTACTCACTCGTATGCTTTAATGGCTGCATTTCTCCTGCCAGTAAACAGACTGTTGTTAGTGACTCTCCACACAATCAGATCTGCCGTGTTGGCATCAGTCCCTAAATGCACAGAGACGACTGGTAAATATAGTTACTTGAAAATTGAATGAATCACATGGATAAAATCACGACGTGCATCATAAGCATGCGGTTATTATTGGCGCAGCATTACGTTCAGGGAGTATCGTTAAATATATGTCTACTTATTAAGGGACACGTTTTGATGTAAAACTGTCAACTTACATTTAAAAATCATTTCCTCTGAGCCCATTTTAGTTTAGCGGTTTGTTTAGCATTGTTTTCTTCTGTCCTTTTCCCACGCGTGTGGATTTAGAATGACGACAGCGCATTACTGCCCTCTGTCGTTAGATGGTGACGTACAAATTTCCATTACTCTGCTGTTGTTTTCCGTGACTGAAGTAAAACGAAGTTCTCCAGCTTAATATATTACACGAGCAGGATTTGAAAACTATTTTAAGCATGTATCATTGTAATGTTAAAGAAAAATACATTTAACAGTTAGCTGTGTTTTCTGTCCAGCAGAGGCGCTGTAGGTGATTCGTAAGTCGGAAATGACGCCACCAATCAGGAACAACTAGCAGCGCTTGAAAGAAAGTGTGTAGTCACCGTGTGTAACCTGGTCTACTGCTATATATTTCAGCACAGCAATTGTATTTTTAAATAATTCTTCATATTGGTGCCTACTTTTACATCTGCCATCATGGTAAGTCAGCTTGCGTGAAGGATTAAGTTCTCATGTTGAATGCAATCGTCTATATTAGCACTGTAGCTTATTTGCCATCTCATCTTTCCAGACGAAAGTTGTCATAGAATGTTTTATTCTAACCTCTAGGCTATATTGTCTTTATTGTGTAATTTTGAGTTGTTAAACACCCCAGAATAGTGAGTTTTAGTTAAATGGGGTGAGTAGCAAATATTTTAATGGATTATTTAAATCGATCACATTTAACGTTAAATCGAAAGTAACAGTTGCACTAGCTGTGTTAAATATAGACGTTGTTCGCTAATCATAGGCGTGCTTAATTAAATTAATTTTAATTGTATCGATGTTAGGATGGAAATTCAGTATGGCCCTCCTTAGAATGTAATACTTTTATAAACATATCGGATATGAACGTCAGACGAGGTACGAACACGAAAACACAAGCAGCAAAATATTTAGTTATTAACTCTTTAAATACATGCTCTACCAAATGGTTGACCATATTTTGACTTTGAAATAATATCTGTATTAAATAATGGCTTACACGCACAGCATGGTTGGTTTACAAAAAAATCAAACAAACATAATCCTGTTGCACTGCTACATTTGATTTTGGTTTAAAGTAAAAACAAAAAAAGCGTGTTAAATGAGAATCTGAAATATTTTATGGCTTACCTAAAAAATAAAATTGATTTAGTATTCAAAACTGTTTTATTTAGATTTTTGTTTAATAAATTGGTCTTACACTTCATAATTTTTTAATGGTATATGTATGTATTAATTCCGGTACTTTTACCAAAAACTGACATGTCAACCATTTGGTAGAGGCTGAGTGTGTTAACTAGCGACATTAGGAGTTAAGAAATGCAACCCAAATGTTTTTTTTTCTTGGTAGGGCAGATAAAGTAGCACCTGCAGCCATTTTTTTCTATTCTTGAACATAATTGTTAAATATGGATGTGCTTTCTTTATTTGATACATACTTTTAAATTGCGTCACAGTTAATATGGAAATTCAGCATGACCTTCATTTGAGTTTATTACTTTTATAAGCATTTCGGATATGAATGTGAGACGAGGTACAAAAACACATGCAGCAAAATATTGTTTAGTTATTAAAACAAACAATTAACTAAATTATTAGTTATAGGATCTGTGTTCATTTTTTCCTATTTCTGCACAATTTTGTAAAGATAAATAAATATCTGCAGGATAATGAGGAATGATTTTGAGAGTATAATAATTAGAAATAACAAATCACTTTTTAACTTGTATTTTACATGTTTACAATGTAAATTCATTTAGAACCACTTGTTTGGTTAACAAAGTATCATATAATGTATGATATATCTACTAAAAGACAGAAAATATTACATTACAAACTGTAATGCACATAAATCATATAAACAGGCGTATTATTCAATAATAATAAGATTAATATAAGAACGACGTGTGTGTATGTAAATAAATGAAGTCAGAATTATAAGCCCCCTTTGAATTTTGTTTTCTTTTTCAAATATTTCCCAAATGTTTAACAGAGCAAGAAAATTTTCACAGTATGTCTGATAATATTTTTTTCTTCTGGAGAAAGTCTTATTTGTTTTATTTCGGCTATAATAAAAGCAGTTTAATTTTTAAAAAAACATTTTAAGGTCAATATTGTTAGCCCCTTTAAGCTATATATTTTTTCGATAGTCTACAGAACAAACCATCAGTATACAATAACTTGCCTAATTACCCTAACCTGCCTAGTTAACTAATTAACCCTAGTTATATCTTTAAATTGCCCTTTAAGCTGAATAATAGTGTCTTGATAAATATCTAGTCAAATATTATTTACTGTCATCATGGCTAAGATAAAATAAATCAGTTATTAGAGATGAGTTATTAAAACTACTATGTTTAGAAATGTGTTGAAGAAATCTTCTCTCCGTTAAACAGAAATCAGGGAGAAAAATAAACGGGCTAATAATTCTGACTTCAACTATATATGTGTGTAAATAAAAGAACTGGCCTAAAAATGCTGCCAAAATCTGCATGCACAGATTCTCTGGTGGCCTGTAGTAAAAAACAAACAAACGTTAATTAATTTAATATAGCATACAATTGAATGTAAACCATTGCAGTGTGTGTTGATTGTTGCTAGATAAATTTCCCATTTATTGTATTTTATTAACACCTACCCCAACCCTAAATCTAATCGTCACTGTAATTAAAAAACAGTAGACAACCATCACAGTACTGATAAATTATTAATTATTGCTATACAATGTTGCAAAAATGATGCTATATTGATGTGCATATCTGCAGCTATATCCCATATAGACTTAACCATGTGTGTTGTGGAACAATGATGGTGATAAAATGTTTGCATTTATAATAACATATAATAATAATGTTTGTAATGTGTATCAGTAATTGTTTGTCTTATGTCTATAGTCTATTATGTCATATAACGGAGGTGCCGTCATGGCAATGCGTGGAAAGGAATGTGTGGCGATAGCATCAGACCGGAGGTTTGGCGTCCAGGCCCAGCTGGTTACCACTGACTTTCAGAAGATCTTCCCTATGGGAGAGAGACTCTACATCGGACTGGCAGGCCTTGCCACAGATGTACAGACAGTGTAAGAATACATCAAATGTTTAATAATCTTATCAAATGAAACCTAACCCATGACATTTTATTTGTTTCTAAACATGTCTGTTAAAACCATTTTCCTTTATTCTAGATCTCAAAGGCTGAAGTTCCGCTTGAACCTGTATGAGCTGAAAGAAGGTCGTCAGATCAAGCCGAAGACTTTCATGAGCATGGTGTCCAATCTTCTGTATGAGAGGAGGTAAAAATGCACTTCTGTCCTTGCAAACCACGCTCTTGTCCTGCAGTGCTTTAGATAGTTCTAATAGACTGCAATTGAGCCTGCACATTTTTTTCAGTAAGTCAGTGTTTTCCTATATTGATGTTCATTTAAGTCAAGTCACTTTTATTTATATAACACTTTATACAGTCTAGCATTTTACATTGATGAACAGGAATCTAATAAAAGGCTTATTATTTCACATTGTGGGACATAATCAGCTTGTCAGGCAGGTTTAATGCTAGTGTAGTCCTAGTCAGTTCAGAACTGATTCAGCTCAGTGTAATACAGATGTCACTGTTGAATGGAAGATCCATTCACCCAAAACAACCAAAGCGAGCCAGAGGCGACAGTGGCAAGGGATATATTCATTATTATTTATCTATCTATTAATATTTAAGAATTATAATCTATGAACCAAACCATTAAGTTACAAGGTGAATCACAATATTACAAACCCTTATCTGAAGCAAAAACCTGTTTTACATTAGAGTGCCCAATGCTAAGGATCGGATCAGTGGTCCAGATGTTTTTTACTTGTTATGCCAAAATTTTACTGGTCTCATCACAAAAGTGGTGACAACAAGTAGTTGTTTTAGGCCCATGATATCTTGTATTGCATATAGGGTAGCCAAAGTATCGACTTCGGTATCAGAAGGTTGTTTGAGGCCCACGATATCTTGTATTGGATGTAGTGTTGTCAAAAGTATCTACTTCGGTGCCAGAAAGTTGTTTAGGCCCATGATATCTTGATGACTTGCGTACCATTCAGTACTGGAATTTTTAAAACATCCATTTCCTCATAACATTTGAACGCTATGATGTATGATATATATATATTGGCCCCAAAGGTCATCGGTTAACCTAGGGTTGGGCTACGTATTTATTGACCGAACAACATTGACAATATCGTTTTGTTTTGTTTTTTTGGTTTTTGTTTTTTTTAAAGGTCAGTATGAGGTTTCGGTATGAAACTTTATTAAAATCTGGCTGCTGAGCACGTGCCTTCCAAGGAATGCCAATAAGCTCAGGGTGTAAGTTTGCTATTTCCAATGAAGGCACGCGACTTGCACAACACGCATATGGGAGTGATGTTACCTAGTTAAAAACATCTCAACTTTACTGAATGCCACGAGTGCATTGCGGTTCAGTAGAACTAACCAATCTGCTTTACACTTTGCATGGAATATACACGCTTAAGTAATAACAACAGACTAATTACCTCAGAAAAACACAGCGCATCCAAACACTGCAGTGATTTTTACTTTTCTCAATAAACTTGTATCAGAGCTGCAGCAATGGTTTGTCTATTTGTCATCCTCTGAGAAAACGGTTGATGGTCGCCTAGTTACAGAAAGACAGCAGAGGAGCACAAAGCACATTGAAAATGGTGAAGGATACCACACGCTCGTGCTTGTCACTTCAGGTCAGAATAACAACACATGCAAAAATGAGTGGGGTGGCTAGCAGCAGTGAGGAGATTGTAAATAAAAAAGGATGCAAGGATGTCGCCAGTGTAACTTTTTGGTTTCTTTTGTTGTGCATCTCAGCCACTAGCTTCCCATCTGAAAGAGTTTTTTGCATAGGGGGTAATGTAATCATTCAACTTCACAATTTGTAATGTTGAACTTTGTATTTGAATAATGATGGCTGATTCCTTTACTTGAAAGCTCATATTTGATTATCATAATTTTTTTTTTTTGACTATTAAAGCCATTTGCTTTAGTAATGTCTGTAAATTTAAAATTAAGTGGTTAAAAAAATCCTAATATTCCTAAATGTATTGTTAAAAATATTCAATAATTGTCAATACCGAATGATATGAAATATGATATTGTGATAATTTTTTTTGCAATATTGCCCAGCCTGAGGGTAACCACTCTTCACCAAGTGCAAACAGATATTTGGACACTGAAGCGTTTCAAACCACTCCTATTTGCTGATCTATCTATGAGCTGACATATGAGCTTTGAAACACTCCAGTGTATCTTTGTGAAAATGAAGAGTGGTAAACTGATGACCTTCACGGTCAATCACAACGCTCAAATTTTAGTGGGAAATGGATGTATTTAAAATTTCAATACAGAATTCAATACTTTTGACAACGCTAATTGCATACATAAATACCATAAGTATCATGTTTGTAACACATCTGCACTTACTCCTGATTTCTCTCAACACAGGAGATCTGTCAGTCAATAAATGGTGGAAAAAGTAACTGGTGTTTGTATGGCAGACTTACTAACATGTAGAGTGAGCAAACTTTCATTCTGCCCAATCATTAGTCCACCATTAGAAAAAACAGGAGAGCGCAGAGAGGTGATGGTGTCTCCTGAGTCAGTGGTATCATAAAAGCTAAGATTTTATTTATTGAACACTGAATTTATACAGACTATAGGTTTTGGATTAGGATAAATTGGCATAGATACATTAAAACTTGTCTGAACTTGGACAGACTGACTGAGTACATGAGTTTCACTTTCCATGTCTTGAAAGCGCAGTTCTTGAGTGTATTTGAGTGCATGCAGTGTATCTGACACTCCATAAACTCCTCTATGAGCAGGCCTGACACCTTGCTGATTGATGGAGAGCTCTGTTTTTCACTTTTATCTTATCTTCTTCACCCCTGTAAAAAACATAATATTGTCAGACATTCACTAAATCATATGATTTCAGTCATTCAAATAATTTCTAGATCTCTAGACTTCTAGAGTAGTACAGATTATGGATGTCCCACATCTCCAACATGGCTAAGTAGAACATTCTCTGCCTTGTCTCTATCTCAGGTTTGGCCCATACTACATTGAGCCAGTGATTGCTGGTCTGGACCCCAAGACCTTTGAACCCTTTATCTGCTCCCTTGACCTTATCGGATGTCCAATGGTAACAGAAGACTTTGTTGTGAGCGGTACTTGCTCAGAGCAGATGTACGGCATGTGTGAGTCACTATGGGAACCTGACATGGTAAGAGGAGGAGAACAATTCTGCAAGGCTGTGTTGACTTCTTTTATCTAGAGATCTGGTAGCCTCATATTTGCTGTTCTCTGTTGTGTTCTCTAGAAACCAGAGGACTTATTTGAGACCATCTCACAGGCAATGTTGAACGCTGTTGACAGAGATGCAGTGTCTGGAATGGGAGTCGTTGTTCATGTCATGTAAGTGTGTCATCAAATCTCATCAACCTAATCCACCTTTTTCCACATGTGATTTCTGAGTTTAAAATTATGGGTTGCATTTGCAGTTTGGGGAACTTCTGTTCAAAAAGAACTAAGACAAATCGCTTTAAATAAGGCTGAGCTGCAAAAAAAACATATACATGGTGAAAACTGAGCTAGTTGATTTTGGGCCATACAAATCTTGCGCTTTAGTGAGGCATTAGTATCACTCTTGAGTTCACTGTGTTTTGTTCCCCCAGATTATTTTGTTTTTGTATTTTTAACAGTACAGTTATAGTTAAAATGTCCCTAATATTACTGCAGAAATACTTGTTTTTAATTATTGAGGTTATTCATGATTTGCTGAAAGTAATTAGTTAATCCCAGTTGGATTGTCAAAAGTATCGAGTTTGGTACCAACATTTGAATGCATTCTTACACATGGTTGATTGGCCAGTGTGTTCACATGCTCAACAGAAATTATTGTGATTAGCCGTGAAGGTCATCGTTTCACCATTCTTCACGGCTGTGCAAACACAGTCACTGGAGCTTTTCAGTGCTGTGTAAATCAGTCTGTCCATCAGCAGATCGATCGCATGTCAGCTCATAGACCGACCAGCTAATCGATGCGACTAGGCATGGGCCGGTATAAGATTCTGACAGTATGATAACCTTGGTTTAAAATATCATGGTTTCATGGTATTGTGATTACTGCTCTAAAATAGAAATGCACCGATACAGATCTGATCTCGATGTGCAGTTTTTTTTTTACATAATACCATTTCTATAGTTTTGTAGATAAACTCAACTAATATGTCGTCTTTAGTAAAAATAACAGACCTATAGGCCTACTGTAAAAGACAGACGGCACAATCTAACTAAAAACATGATGCTTGCTGTAAACTAAGCTACATTATTTGAGCATTCGTTATGACATTAATATGATCTGTCGTGGTCCAGATGATGTTCCCTTTTTTAATATTAAGATTTTTCTTTGAAATCTGTAATAAGCTACCACTATTGATCCAATACATTGTTAAAATAACCAGCCTTAGCAAAGCCTGATATTGTCCTGCAGTTTGAAGCAGGCTAAAGCCTGTTTCACACCGCAAGCGTAAGTGGCGCGTGAGCAGCGCGTTTTTTCAGCGTTCATGTTAACAGATTACAGTTTTTATACCACACGCAGCGTCAGCGCGAAGCGTGAGCATCGCTGAAGCAGCAGTGCCGCGATAGCTTTGGTGCTGGGTCTATTTTTGCCGCGCTGCTCATGCTTAAAGTGACAGTGCATTGATAATGACCAAAACGCATTGAATGGCAGTAAAAAGTAGCAATTTTACCCAATAAATGCATCAATAAAATCCACTGACTTATATATATAGTCAATCAAATTAACTTAAACGATTAAAAACGGCAACAAATATTTATTTAGGCCCGAACTACAAAACCAAATGTGAAACTATTTTCGTATCAGTTTTGCTTAAGTTGCACACTAGTGTTGCAGGAGAGGGGAAGTGGCGCGAAGTGTATTGTGGATAGTGTAGTTCGACACGCATGCTGGATGATGTGAGCTCGCTGTATGCTGTGCAGCTGAAGCAGTGGAATAAAGCTTTATTCGGCTTTGTTTTATGTTCACTCAAGTTATTCCACCCGGGAGCTGTTTCCACTGTGAACCTGACAACATGAAAATAAGTAAAAAAAGCGTATGCATTAATTACTTATGTCCATCTCATCCTTTGCACGAGCTGCTGGAGCGGAGAAAGTAACACTAGTTTGATCATGTATAAATATCATTATATCTATATTGTATAAATATTATTATAACTAGGCCTACAACATCAGAATCAGTTTTTTGCCAAATGTGCTTCACACACACACACAAGGAATTTGTTTTGGCTATAGAAGCTTCCAGTGTACATAAAGTGACAAGTGACAAAATAAATATGAAAAAAAAAAAAAAGACGATAAACATTAAACAGAGATGCAGTTAGTGCATCTTGACAATCAAAAACCAAATGACATGGTCACAGGCGATTGTCTTCTGAGTGCACCAGACATGAATGACACTCCTCATAGAGCTTGAGAAGCATACAGTACTGTATGATTATATAATTTGTAAAATAAAGACTTGCAGGTTAAGGAAACAGTATAGGAGGAGGTTGCCGCGGGCCTTGGTGCAGATGAAAAGCTTTTAAAAAAGGGTATTTGTATATAGAGAGAGATGGGTAACTAGATAGAATAGACAGAGATAGATTGATCTCTGCAGCAGCGGCCGAAGAGCTGCACGCTGCAGACGCAGCTGATGTGAAAGGCAAACGCCTGCGTGCTGCTTCTGCTCTCCATACGCGCTGCTCACGCACTGCTTTCGCTTGCGATGTGAAACAGGCGTAAGCGAAACCGTCGGAAGCCACTTTTACTTCATAAACATTCCCTCGCCCAATCTCACCGCGAGTGAGATGGAGAAACTGAAAGCATGTCTGAAATTCGTCTTTTCGCAACGAATTTCATTTGGTATAATTTGTTGGTTATTTTAATGTATTTTTGTTGGTCAGTACAAAATAAACAAGAATATTTGAGGTGAAGTTCAATGGTCTGCTTGTATGCTTCAGCGCACAAACTGACAAACAGGTCTGTTAAATAAAATATTAATATAAATAAAATGACCATGAAATATTCACCTTTTCAGGGTAGCCTATATTAGGCTAAATAATTTTCTGTTAATGACAATTCATATGCGCCGGGCCGTCAGTTTCACTTTATTAATTTAATCAACTACTTTGACCACAATAAGCCAGGCTTTACAAACTGTTTGCAGCACTTAAAGTATTTCACTCGGATAAACTCAGTCGGAAGGATTAGAGAACAGAAACTCATTTTACGGAGTGGCGCACCTCACTTCTGCGCTGCCGGTGCTTGAAGTGCTTGCTACATCTCTGAGACAGCGCGCAGCCCACCGGTATCTATGGACACTTCCAAAACAGCTGCACAAATGGAAGAAATCCGTGCGTTGAGGATCTGTCCAATGTATTAATGAGCCTTTTCTAATTTAAAATTTCAGGTAGGCCTACTTTGAAGTAGAGAGGGTTATTACCTGCTCTTCACACACAGTGTTGCGAATGCAATCTGCTGATAACAGACACAGCGCAACATGATTTAAAAACAGCAATGAACTGCTTGTTGCAGGTCAAAATAAACCCATTTAATGCAAAACTAAATGCATTTCTCCTCTGATTATTTAAACTAGCAGGAACAAATAGTCTTGGAGAGTTTTTCGTGTTGTCATAAACGCAGCACGCAGTTTGTATTGTGAATAACCGGAGAATGATTGACAGGCGCAGCGGAGGGAAGCGCTGAACTGAACATGAATTTAAGCATGTGAATATTCATCTGTGCTTCACATTAAACTATGGAATGGCTTCAGAACATTTGGGATATAGTACGCTTACATGACAACTTTCTAGTGCCTTATAATAGGCTACCTTCGTGGCTTTTGTTGGCTTATAAATGACACAGAATATAGCGCAAGATCGTATTTGGATCGGTACCAGCTGGCCAATACCTGATCCAGCAAAAATATGCAGTATCGAACTGATATCCGATCCAAGTATCGGGATCGGTGCATCTATAATTTCAAATAATTTAGCACCGCAAACATGTCAGGCTAAATAATTCAAATAAATCATTAGTTTCAAAAACACAGATTTCTTTACAACTTTGAAAAGGCATTTTTGGAATTCTTTCTTTTTCTTTGGATATAAAGTAAAGCCACTGCATTTAAGCAGTGCATAAGCTATTTGTTTTTCATGGGCTGACCAGTAGCTTTTGATGTGGATTGTGCTTTTGCGGTGGAGATACTGTTCCCATAAAAACTAAATAAAATAGTAGTAAAAACACACAAGACGAACAGATACTTTCATATGTATCGTGGGAATGGTATGACAGAATTTTGGCCACTGTAAACCTTAAAACTTTCGTCGGTTATCGTCGTATGCCTAGATGCGACTTTGAAATGCTCCAGTGTCCATGTATTTGTGTTTGCACTCGGTGAACAGCAGTGAAGAATGGTGAACCGATGACCTTCATAGATAATTACAACAAAGTTTCCTTTCATATTCAATGGCTGAAATATATATATATTTTATTGTTTACAGTTTAATTGAAGTTACTCCCATAATTCTTGTAAACCATCATGGGCTTAGGAAAAAGGTGGATAATACCAAAATCATTAGTTAATGGATTTTAGGTGGTCTTTAAATTTATTTTTTTCCTGAAATTAAAACAAGACTGAAGTGATGTGTTAATGCATGGCACAGATTTATTTTTGATATAGTTTTTACATTTCTAGTTGAACTGACTGAGCTAATTGGTGTATGTGGTTATTTTACAGTGAGAAGGATAAGATAACTACACGCACCCTGAAGGCCAGAATGGACTAGAAAAAAAACCTACTACTGCTATGTTTCCTCTCATACAATCTGCTTTTTTGTATTAAAATAGAATTTTCCTTGTTGCATTTGTCATCATTAAAAAAAATAATCGCTCAAACATTGCTGATAGTCACTTATTTGTGGTTTAATTCTGAGATTAAAATGAGGTCATTCAGGAAATCTACTAGAAAAGATTTACCATATGGATTTTAATGAAAATGTAAAATGTGTAGAAAAACATTTTTTGTTTGATTACTCGTTTTCATAGTGCATTGTGTAAGATAAAGATGCATCAGATCTAAACATTTGATTTAGTTAGCACGATTGTTCTATATGGTTTAAAATGCCATATTTCAAATAATTAAACAACAAAAATAACGCTGCGAGTCCTATTTCAAAATTGCTTTAGAATATTTATAATTCTACTAGCTTTTGATGAATAATGTTATGTTGAGGAAACATGGCAAATTGGATTCACTGGTAACATTTCAGCTATAAAATTAGATTTTTTGAATATTTAAAAAAAATGGTTATGTATAAACATGTCTATCCGACATTAAATACACACAAATACCTAACTGCATATTACTTTTTGCTCATTCAGAGATAAAATTCATACATATCGTGTATACATTTCCTGGACAATTGAAAAATATTTAATGTTTGGATTTAGGCATGGGATTGCAGTCATTAACAATTTTCTATCTAGTTATACATTTGGCAACAATTTGTTATTTCCCTAACTGTTAGAGTACAGCTATTTAATTCATAAAAAGTCTTTTCTAATGTTTTCTGACAATATAATGTCAGATCACACTGCATTTTGTTACCAAGCATATAACATCAGAAACAAATTCATCACTACGAATAATATCAAATCATAGACTACATCCTATATAACAGTAGGTCTCTTATCTGAGTTCAATTCTTTAGAGCTCACTGCTGAGCCAATGATCTTTATCACGTGTGTTAAATTCGGTTTGGATAAAAGCGTCTGCTAAATGACTAAATGTAAATGTAAATATGCAGCACATCAAAAATATGCAGCGCTGTGAATCTATGTACGATAAGGAACGGTTACAGTTATAATTCCCCATTGAGCTTGGCTTGGCACAGCTTGATGAAAAACAATTTTTGGCCCCGAATTCTCCACACGGTTGGCTAACCAGGCTAAACCATGCTGATGATGTCACCACTAAGGATTGGTCACTTGTCTGTTGCCTGGCAACCAGTTCCTCTCTGTAGCTGGGCAAACGCGCTATCTGAATGAATGAAGTAACAGAAATATCTGATCATCCTCCATTACACGGTACACCGTCTGCACTGTCTTCATTTAGCAAGGCAGCGACTGATGTATCAGTATTACATTCCAAAGAGTTGTGTTATGAGCTCACCCGTGGGGAAGAAAAAGAGAGATCATATCACGGTTAAGCAATGTGAAGGATTTTTTTTTTTTTCAGCTGACTGGAAAAAAAAAACAGCCTGTACATGGTTTCTACAGAGAAATATTGCTAGATTGTACCGTCTTAAAGGTTTTTTTGTAAACAATAAATCAAATAATAACATTTATCATATAAACAATCTTATTAAAGCAATATACAACTAATACATTCACTGGCCACTTTATTAGGTACACCTGTCCAACAGCTCATTAACGCAAATTTCTAATCAGCTAATCACATGACAGCAACTCAATGCATGTAGACATGGTCAAGACGATCTGCTGCGGTTCAAAAAGAGCATCAGATTTGGAAGTAAAGGTGATTTAAGTGACTTTGAACATGACGTGGTTCTGAGTATTTCAGAAACTGCTGATCTACTGGGATTTTCACGCACAACCAGCTCTAGGGTTTACAGAGAATGGTCTGAAAAAGAGAAAATATCCAGTGAGCGGCAGTTCTGTGGATGCAAATGCCTTGTTGATGCCACAACACGTCGAACCTTGAGGCGGATGGGCTACAGCAGCAGAAGACCACACCAGGTGCCACTCCTGTCAGCTACATATAGGAAGCTGAGGCTACAATTCGCACAGACTAGACAATAGACGATTGTAAAAATGTTGCCTGGTCTGATGTCTCGATTTCTGCTGTGACGAATGAAAATGAGTAGCAACAAATGAATTGCCTGAATCCCACCTGATTATGTTAAAATCTCTGTGTGTCATGCTGCCCTTACAAAATTGCAGAAACCATAGAGACCAAAATTCAGAAAATAATTTTATTAGTAATGATAATCAGATTAAACATTCCTTCCACCAAGCGTTGTGTGTACTAGTGCCAAGTAATCTGGCACCTTTTGTGTGATTAGTTGCGCATTTATATGCATAATAATACAGCTCTAAACATGACACAAATATTTGTATGCATCTACATTATGCAATGACTAACACATTCTATAAACAGTTCTAGACTAGTCCAAACTTTGTTTACACGTTTACTAAGAAATAAACATTTTCAAAATTTTGTTTTGTTTTTTGGTGGCAAATGCTTGTGTGTGAACCTAATATATTGATGGGAAAAAAATTAAAAAGGACAGAGCGTATAACCTATACTGTACAAAAAATCATGTAAAAAGAAGCTATTTTACAACAAACCTCAGCAATGTTACCTCATGATTTATTCCAAAGCAGAGATGATTTTGCTGTTGTAGCGTAGAAGTAGTACATGCTCAAACTGTTCATCTGTAAGAGGATTTCCTTTTGGGTTGACATTATTGCCCCCACTGCTGAAAAGTTGTTGTACAGGGGCACTTGATGGCAAAGTTGTATTGAACTTGATAAACACTTTTTTCACCCCTGGAAATTCATTGAGGCATTTTAGATCTTTGTTTGTGCCCTGCAGATACAGCCACACCTCTTCTGCTGCCTCTCTCTTTCCACATTTGTAGCCAGGACTTCCAGGTCCATACGAGAAGAATTCATCCTCATGAACGGCGCCTCCATTAGTCTCTGGTTCTTCAGTCCCTTGGTCTACCTGTAGAACTTCAGTAATTAACTGTGCCCGTAGCACTTCTCTCTCCTCTTCTGGTAACCACCACAATCTGAACTGTGGGGTGGTGACTGTCGCCAACCTGGCATCAGAACTCTCAAACACCTGCTTGAAGCGAGTGTCAATTGCCTTTACGGTTTCTTCAATGGCCTTGGAGAAGAGGTGAGTGTTTGCTGCCTTCTCCTCGAGCTTCCTTTTAAGGGTCAACAATGTTGGTATCACAATGCCGAGAAAACACTTTTCTTCACCCTGCAGAAGATCAAGAGCAAAAGCCACTGGTTTGAAGACATCTGTATATTCTGTGAGATACGATGTTTCATCAGGTGTAAAATGAGGGACACCCAAAAGTTCGGTCAATTCATTGAGTTGTGAATCATTAAGTGTCATCAGCTTGTTAATGGCGTAGTATTCCGAGCTCCACTGATTCAGGGAAGGAAGTGTGAATTTCATGTTTGCAATGGATTCCATTGCAACTGTGGTTTCCATGGAGGACTGGGCCTTGTGCCATATCTTTGCACACTTTCCAGCTGCGCTACTGCGCACTTTGCCAGCCGGTCCCTTTGAGACGGCCTCCGCTAGATCCTTCGATGCAATCGTGGTCAATGTTTGACCTGCACACCGCTGGTGTGGTGGTAAGAAATAACTCAGAAAGAAGTCTCCACCTATATCTCCGTCACAAAGAATACTGCCCAAATCCTCAAACTGACTTTGCTCCACTTCTTGCTCGTCATCAGAAGAAAACTCTTTAAAGGCTTTGACGAAATTGTTACCATTATCAGTGACAGTTGCCTGAACTTTGCTCTCGATGTTAAATGAAGAATGAGTTTCTTGAATTTTAGCAATAATGGTTTCACAAGTGTAGCTGCTAGGGATTCTTGTGCAGGCAAGAGCAGCAGACCTCCTTTCCAGATTGTCTTCAAGCCAGTGGCAAGTCATTCCGAAATAACTTCTGTCCTGAACTGACCATATATCAGCGGTTGTGCATAATGTCTGTACTTTGTTGAGTTTCGCTTTGAGCTCCGTTTTCATTTTATCATATGCCATTTCAAGCCTAGTGACAAATGCATTCGGACTCATGACTCGTTTGCCTCTGCTTAGGGCTTCGATCAACTTCCTAAAGCCAGGTTGCTCTAGAATTGAGATGGGTTGCACATCCTCCACGATAAAATTAAATACCAAGGCGTTTAGCCTGGATTGTGATGTTTGATAATAAATGGTGGAATCGTTCTTATCATCTTTTGCTTCTGATGATTCTTCCGTTTGATTTTCCAAAATGTTTGGTGCATAAGAGCTTGATCCATCGATGCCTGCTGCTTCCCTTAATCTTTTCCTACACGGCACTGCATGTTTTCTCTGGAGGACAAAGACAATGAATTAAAACTTTTATTTACTTTGCTTAAATGAGATGAAATCAAAGCACAGTAAACAATAAAACAGTTAAAAGATTTTAAATTATTTAGGCATGCGTTACACTACAACAGCAGTTCTCAACCTCGTTCCTGGAGAACCTTCTTCAAACAGTGCGCATAGTCTTAATGTCTCTTAATTTTCTCCCTCACATACCCATTTCAGCGACATGTCAAATCGAACAGCAGATCATTGATAATTGTAAGTAAAGTGACGCAAGTGTTGCATGTATACAATTTCGGACATACCATGTTTGGAGTCTCTACTAATGAGTAACAGTTACGTTTAAGGTGACATGCAAAATGTTTAAATCATACAAGTAATATATGTTAGAGTTGCATGATATAAGACAATGTTTGCCTATTATTGCATCAATTATATTTGTGTTATTATATATACCCTTGGAAATGCAATTGTTATTGGCTATTATTTAAAAGTAATGTATTAAATGATCATAATAAAATAGGGAATAAACATTTTTCTGATGTAATTCAGGCTAAAAATAAAAAACTGTCAAGGTGCAAACATTTAGACTTGTCTCTACCCCCACCATTAATATTTATTTCCAACTCTCTTTTCTAAGCCACTAGGTTCACCTTTGAGACTGATCTAGCCAACAGCATATCAGTACCTACTGGGAAGACGGGTATAAAGATAGCAAGACCTCATCTAATTGGTCCAATTTGGATCAACTTGTCATGCAACACAAATGCTTGGCACATGAAATTAAATGTAATGCATTGCACCTCTCTGCGATTTTAATATTTCCTATATTATTATCACAAAAACATTTATATATTGTGCAGCCCTAATATGAGCCCCATCCCCCCCCCCCCCCTTTTTTTCCCCCAATACAATGAAACCTCAAACCTGTTTTAAACCCAATTTTTTGTTGTTGTTGTTTTTTAGTAGCTTATTTAGGTTTGGAACAATATAAGGATGAGGACATTATTCCAATTTTTTATACAATCAACTTGTAGAAAATAGGGCAGAAGCTTTCAAGCAAGCTGTACAAGAAGCGTGACGGTATGAGATCTTTATGGTACACTGAAATCGGTATAATCAAACACTATTTCACAGTATTTTCTATTTTATTTGTACTGATTAACAGTTGGGCTATAGATGTATTAAGAGCTTACAGAAAACACAAGCAAATTTCACCTTTCTTCACCTAATTAAGTTAATACAAATCTTGCGGAAGTGCATTTAGTTTGCGTATATGTTTTATGAAAGGCGATCTACAATTTATTAGCTGGCGATTCATAACATGTTCACTTACATTGAGCTTTGCAAATTCCATGGGGTGGTGGTCACGAAGATGGTGCTGCATGTTTGAAGTGTTGCCCGAACGTGCCGACACTTTTTTCCGACACATTCTACAAACTGGACGACCATCAGCAATGATGGTGCCTCCTGGGTCTTTATAATACCCAAAATACTCCCAGACTGCGGATTTCAGCCGCTTGGGTGGGAGAAAAAGAGGCTCAGGCTCCGACATTTCGATGTGCTGGTGTTTGCGCATCAGGTGAGGTGAGTGACACTTAAATAAAAGAGGAGAAAGGCGCAATTTAGACATTTATGATTCTCTGTTAATTAAACGTATAGTAATTTTTTTTATATAAACTCTAACTTGTTAGAATGTTAAAATAACCTGTTGTCAAGTCAAAACCGCCTGTATTTAAAACAGTGTACCATAAAACCATCATACCATTACTTTGCTTGGAACAAAAACAAACTATTACAAACTTGCATGTTGCCCCCAATCCTTTTATAATGTTTTATTTAGTGTGCAATACATTTCTTGTGGTGTTTAAAAATCAAGTTGAAGATTGTCAAGTGCACACATTCAATCCCATAATGCTCAACAACTAGAGAATATTCATGCATGGCTAAGGTATTATTATTATTAAATAAAAAAACATTTTAAAAGGTTTTCATACACCAATACAATGAGGGGTTAATACATTTTTTACATTTATTTGTTTCAAAGATGAAAGAACTGTAAAGCAATGTTTTCTGACCAAAACTGCACTGTTATATTTTCATAGAAAGAAACCCTCGTTTACCTTTTTTTAATTACCTGAATTCTTTTCTTATATTATAAACTACATGACATCCAGGTCATAAAGGGTAATTTCATACACCATGTTTTAATACAGAAACACTTTCCTAAACCAACCTGAAACGTTATGGACCAAACCTGCATTTTCAACTGCTATGGCAAGCATTTTTAACATTTAACCTAAAAAGCATACTGTAATCTATTTTCATGCTACTAGTATTTTTTTTTTTCATGAACAATTAGTACTTATTCAATTGGCTACATTCATTACATACTAGTGCTTATTCTGTAATCACTTATACATTTTATAATTAGACTTTGCCACTTATTCATTATATGGAAGCACTTGTTTTATTACTGACTAATTATTATGTTGTCTAATCAATTTCCCTCGACTTCTTAAAACTTGATTTATGCATTCAGGTAATTAATAACAAATATTTTTTATGTACTAGTATTCTTAAGACACTAGTACTTCTTAGATACTAATAACCATCATTTGATACTAGTAGTTAACCATTAGGTTGTATTGTTGTACCATGCTCTAACCTAATAATTAAACATTAGTTCTTATTTACTACATAATAGTCCTTACTTTCATTAGTTACAATCCGCATGTAAAGTGTGACATCACTCGAAGCGGCTTCCGGGTCCAAGTGCTATATCAAACTTTTCTGTGGAGACTCAACAAATAGTAATAATAAACATTTACAAAGCACTGTATTACTTTAAAAAATCATGATTGCAATTCATATACATCCATGCCTAATATCTAGGCCCTCACGGAATCTGCACGCATAGAAATCCACAGATTTTTAGCCCATCATTGAGTCTATGTATTTACTTGTGTAAATGTGTGTCAATTTATATTTATTCTGTTTTTAAATTCATTTCACTAATATTATTGTGATATAATACCAGCAATATTAAAATGTTATATTTTTTTTACAATACAGTTTGTAAAGTAATATTTTCTGTCTTTTAGTAGATATGAGAGACTTGCTTTGTTTACCAAATAAAAATTAACTTTTAAATTGTTAAAAATGTTGAATTTTTTATTTCATATAAAGCTTTTAGTTATGATACTCCTATAAATCTGCAGATTTTTTACAGAATTCTCTGCAGAAATTGCAAAAAACTGGCCCTGCTAATATCCGATGGCCAGAAAGTGATTTTTTTTTTTAATAAATTGATAAAATATTGATGTCTGTGATGCAGCAAGTTCAGAGACTGTTGTGTACACCATGATTTTATATAAAACTCACTTTAATGTGTGATATGACTAAAAAGTGGTCATAAACGAATATTTTCTCAATTCAAACGAGTAGCGGCTTGGACCCGAAAACAGTATTTCATGTCATGACTTAACAAGCGGATTATCTATTCAATATATACACTCATGTAAAAGGTTACTAGTAACAGAAAGAAAAAAACTATAAAATGTTTAATTAAGTTCTGATCTGGCCATTACAATTAGCCATACAAGATGAATAAAACTGATGATCTGAATAAAAAGATTAGAATTTTTACTTGTAATAATTACAAAGTATACTAATAAACAAGTACTATTACCTTATAAATAACTACAAAGGCAAAAAAAGTTAATTTGTTACTACTACAAACACCAGAATACTTACTAGAACTTGAAATAAGTTCTAGTATCTAATGAATAATCAGTAGTAATATCTACTTAATAACATAAAGAAAAGCAGAAGACAATGTATAAAAACTTAACTGCAAAGATATTAATATCTACAAAATAAGTACTAGTAACTCAAAAAAGAAACTGGTACGTTTAGTGTATCAAACATTAAACCGGCTTGCCATAAAACTGCTGCCGTCCGCCATTTTCTTGGACGAGCTTTTGCCCTTTTTAACGCAAATCTATAGAGGACGTGCATGCTTCGATGGTTTTACAGTATAATTCACAAACATCGAGCAAGATATCGTTGAATCACGTATAATGGCGACACAAGAAGCACTTATCTTCCGCAAAGCACAATAACAAACAGAAAGGCGACCACGCGGTACTACAACTCATTCTCCAAATGAACACGTACTAAAGTCAATACCCATAAAATAATGCTACTGGGGTGTTGTTTGCATCACTGTTGTGTCGACAAGAACTAAAAAGTTCGCAGAACAATAGTAAATGCATTGTTTAAACGTAAGAAAGAATTCTGCACACATTATCTTACGTATAAGATTTTAAATAACAGACAAAAATTTAACGAAGAGCTTTATATGTTGTTATTACTAGCCGAAAACTAGACTTAATTTAGTGACAATCTAACTTTTTACCCTTACAGAAGAAATTAAGTTTGGTCTGAACTCAAAACCACTCCCACTTTTGTTGATTATTTGCCCACGTTTCGCTCCAAACTTACCCTAAAAGCAGTTCAACTAAAAACCAGCGCCTTCTTGCGTTTATCAGTCACTAATTTACATTATACATTACATGTTTGCTTTTGCTCACATTTAGGAGTGAGGCAAAAGTATGGAGCTGGGACCCACCGGGGAATCCAAAAACAGTCTACTTTTGCGCAGTAATGTTAGCCCCTCAAACTCAAAATACACAATAAAAGCTGCAATCATTGGATGTGGAATTGAGAAAACGTGCAAAAGTACCTCTAAATGCTTCTTCAGGTTAGACGTGGAGTCCCTTGCGGTGGACAAGATGTTGATCTTCGGGAGGCAGAGATTGCACTGAACAGTAATGTTTCTTCCTCTTGTATCCCTGTACGTGAAGTAGTGTTTGTGCATCCAGTGGTCAAAAGCTGTACGAGATCTCTCCATCTTCACACGAGGCTCCGGTCTGGAAAGCGCTTTAAAAACGTAGGAACAAACACAGTAAATTGCGTTCGCTTAGTACTATTTAACCGTGTAATAAATAAATAAATAGAATATATCCTATTCCAGATGCAGACTCTAGATTTTTGTAATCTAATTACGTAATCCAAATATCGAGTAGTCCGTTACTACCAAACAACAGAGGCGCATTTCCTGTGAAACCTTTTTCTTCTCTTTCCCCTTTGCTGGTTTTAGTGGAGGACAAACTAAAGTAGCTCATTACCGCCATCTTTTGACAGAAAACAGTTGTTTCTTCATATTAAATAATACTATAGTAATTTAATGTGAATATACTATAGTAGATTGAATGGATTACTTTTTTGGTCAACTTTTTCATGTATTTATTTTTAATTACATCTAGTTTATTAATAAAACAGATTTAAGTTTTCAGTGTTTAGAGGGAATGGCCTCTATAGTGTATGATTCTGACGCATGTTCTGATTGGCTATTTCAGACGTTACTGTAGGTCAAACAATATAAACCGTGTGTCTAATTTGACTTTACTTAGAGGTAAAAAGATACAAACACCTATTTTACAGGAAAAGTGTCTTGTGAACAATGGGCTATATGCACAGCTAGTGTTTTTCAGCCAATGATGAACTTCCGGTGATATGTGACTATTTTCAATTTCATAAAGTTCCTTTTACAGCGTCAATGTTGTAATGTAATTCAAATATAATCAGTTAAATAGACCTAAGCATCCATTTGGTAAAGAGATAAAAGACGCAGTACGCTGTAAACGCAGGTGCTTTCATCAGAAGCAGGCTCTCGCAAAAAGTCCATTAAAAATATTGGGGTAAAATTAATTTCCATATTTTAAAGACATGGCATGGAAAAATATAATCTAATGCAGTGCTTCTTGTTTGGTCTGATACCAACTTTATATTGTATGTCATCCAGGCAGTGATGATCTATGTTTTTTTAAAGAAACCAGATCTTAAACGCGGCTATTTTGTATGGGATGACAATTCACCGGAAGCCCTGCGGCTGGCTGACTAAAATTAAAAGTCGGTGTGCATATACCCCAGTATGATGTCTATCGTTGCTCTTGCTCCTGCCAGTTTCAGGACTGTTGAATGAAACTTTTCTCGCATATTGACTGATTGGCACGATTATGCATACACAATGGTATGAACCATTATAGGTGTGGTCAAATGTATTTTTATATTATCTATTATTTTATTTAATAATGTTATTATTTATAATACAGTCCAGAGTGAATTATTCCTCAGTATTGAAGGGCTGACCACCATACATCTTGTATTGACGTCCTTCAGGCAGGTCAAGCGCTAATTAAGAGGGTCAATTGCCCCAACCCCCCTGTAATTTGCACCCTGGGTTTAGGCATAATATAAATTAGTTGAAGTCAGAATTGTTAGGCCCCTCTTTGAATTTTTTTCTCTTTTTTAAATATTTCCCAAATGATGTTTAACAGAGCAAAGACATTTTTACAGTATGTCTGATAATATTTTTTCTTCTGGAGAAAGTCTTATTTGTTTTAATTCGACTAGAATAAAAGCAGTTTTTTAATTTTTAAACACCATTTTAAGAAAAAATTATTAGCCCCTTTAGGCAATTTTTTTTTGATAGTCTCCAGAAAAAAACATTCAAGCCTTTAAATGTCTTGAAAATATCTAGTAAAATATTATTTACTGCAAAGATCAAATAAAACAGTTATTAGAGATAAGTTATTAAAACTATTTTCTTTAGAAATGGGTTGAAAAATCTGCTCTCTGTTAAACAGAAAACGGGGGAAAAAAAAACAGGGGGGCTAATAACTCAGGGGGCTAATAATTCTGACTTCAACTTTATATATATATTATATATATATATATATATATATATATATATATATATATATATATATATATATATATATATATATATATATATATATTAAACAATACATTAAAGTCCATAATTTCTGTACTGTGCACTAAAACCCCTATTACCAGATTAAGTCATCTTTAAGTTTGGAACAGACATCAATTTAGCAGAAGATCTCAGAGAGCACAAAGGAGCGTACAGAGAATTTGTATGATAGATTTTGTGATTAGAGTTATTGGAGACATGTGAAAATTGAAGTTATATGATGAAAAGCACATGAGCAGCTAATGCTAAATTCTGAATTATTTGTAATCAGTGAAGTTGTTGATCAGGCATGCCATATAAAGAAGAATTACAATATTCAATGTGGCCAAAGTATGAACAAGCACTTCATTACTACATTGAGTCTTGCAATGTTGCGCAAATAAAAAAAAGTAAAATATGACGTACTAATACGAGAAACAAACAAAAGCATCTGGTAAAACATCAAGAATTTTCAATTTGGTAAAGAAATTGCCTGGGGAATTTTCAATGGACAGAGTAAAAATTGAGCTTTGGATAAAACAGACCTAGAGCTGACAATGAACTTAAAAATAACTATTAGTCATCCTTATCATAAATATTTAGTAAGGTCAGAAGGGGGATGAAAAATTATAGGTCTTGTAGAAATTATATGTCTTAATTTGCTAAAACTTTTCTGTCACTTTATTAATATGACAACCAGTGAAGCACGTTGTTAGCTAAACAAGCTAGTCATTCCAATAATACTGCATGGTTAATAGTATCAAAAGCAGAACTAAAAAAATAAGCATTGAAAAAATATCAGAATTAGCTGATGGGGAACCAAAAAAATGACCAGTCTGTCTGATGAAGAGTCAGGGATTCAAACAAATAAATTAAGTTTACTGAAGATAGTTTGCAGTTTCAACAGCAGAAGCCAGCTTCAACACTCGCAAAGAGTTTGTAGGAGGCTCTGCTTACAATCTCAAAGCAACAAGAATTTATACTGTAATATGCGTCACTTACTGTGTCATACACATTGGTGTTTTAACCTGATTGGTTAAAATCCAGATAGGCAATTTCCAAAGAGGTACGCAGAGATGGGGTCATATCTTTTTCCAAGATAGGATAGAGACAGTAGTTGCGGGTCAGACAGCCACTAGGAAATTCAAAGCTGGCCCCGGACCTGAAAAAATTTTACACAAACAAATAGAACACACACACACACAAAGTACAATCTGTTTCATACTCAAGGTTGTTTCTTGCACTCTCAGCCGTCCTATCTAAACTAGTTCAAAACTGATACAATCAACATCCAAACTTTCAGATTGCTACTACACAGAATCATTTTAAAAGTCTGAATTCTATCACACACTAAAATTCACATCTAGTGACAGCTGTTAAAGACTTCTCTCACTTTGGAAAATAATGGGTGTTTTTTTTTTCAGAAGTAAGGCAGACTCTGTGATGTATATAGCCAACATATGCATTCCATTAAGGACATAAATACAGTTAGCTAAAATTTGCTGCATTCTATGATTTATTTGTTAAATATCCTGGATCTGTTCATTAATTGTATTTATTTTAAAGAACGATAGATGACAGATGAGAAGTTTGGCCTGGGTTAGGGAATGAAGGATGTGCTTTTGGGCCACAGTGGGGACAATGTACAGTTACCTTGAACCGGGCCGAAGCACGCTTGTCCCCACTCTTGTCTCCCCCGACAGCCCGCACTCACATTACATTCGGGCCTGAGCGCGCTTATGTCATCGATGATGCGCTGTTTATTAAGCGCTTTCTCTCAGCACAGTGGAGATTTCTTTAGTCATATTGTTTTAGTCGTTTGGGATGCGGTGACACGCAGTCAAATGTTTCGCCGAACAGATCAGCCGCATTTGACGCTCATAAACAAGCTTAAAAGTCCTTGTGCTGCAGGAATTAAGAGGTTTGCTAAAGGTGCAGCTGTCTTGCAGTGAGGGGTTTGCTTCTTTATTAATCTACGACAGTTTGCATTCATTGAACAGTAAGAATGATTAATGAATCCATATGAAACAGTCCCGTAAAAGTCACGTCTCATCTTCAGTTTCGGGCTCAGGTGCGCTTTGCACTTACACTACAAGCGTACCGTGCCTGAGCCCAAGTGAACCGTGCTCTGGCACACCTCTTCCAACCAGATTCAGAGCACTGACGCTTCTCAAACGATCAGGGAAACAGGCCTGGGCACGGTTTGGATAGCGTAGTGTAAGTACACCCTTAACTCCTAGGGCTTAGTGGCCACATACATGGACAGCACATTTTTAGCTCTTATGTTTTATATTTTGTTACAGACATACAGTGACATCCTGTAATTGTTTTGCAGCATATGAAATGTCCCAAACACTATTTTAACAGTCCAAAATGGGGAATTTTTTTTTTTTTTACTGATAGTCAAAACATGTTCAAAATATATGTGTGTATGTGTTAATAAAGCATTAACAAACAGGAAAAAAAATGGCTGTGTTCAAGGCAGAAATAAAGAGTTTTCCATTTTATTACACAAAGCTGATTTTATTGTGTTTTATGGAAAGTCGGACCTTGAGTCCACATATATGGACATAATTTTTCTCTAAAAATACATCGTATCAAAAGATGATACTTAGGTTTTATTCTAATTAGGTTCCAATAAGCCCAAATAACAACACCAAAAAAAAGTGCATGTAAAAAAACAGCTTGGGCCTTAAGAGGTTAATGGCAAATGAATTATGGGACTTTCTTTGAAACTCAACCAAAACAGCAGAACATAAAGATAAATTAATTTTATATTAAAATTAATATAAATTTTTTTTTATATAAAAATATTTTGAAAAGAATTTTCAAAAAAATTACAGCAAAAGTACAGTTTTGACATAATTTTTGGAATAACATTTCTTTAAAGCAGGGGTGCCCAAACTTTTTCTCATGAAGGGCCAAAAACCAAACATGATTGAGGCTAGTGGGCCGAAGTAAAATATAGTTGCCATGGGTGATTTCATAATTTATTTCATAATTTCTAAAAATCACTAGAAAACATTGCTATTCAATTAGTTTGTCATGCTGTATTCAACAGACGCATGTCACTTCATTACTATAGCAGCCATTTTCCACTGAAGCTACTTAAAGGGCCAGAACAAACTGCCCAGTACTTTGAAAAAATCTGATTCATTTAATTGAAACATTTCATTTGTTTGCTCTTTTGTAGCTCAGCAATAAAACAAACGAACCAAAAAAAAAATAGAAATGGCGATCTCTGTGTTAAAGGGATTTGCCCCAGCCGTCTCCATCATTCTCACTGTCTTCTCAGATGGCATGGTGGGCTAAATCAAAGCTTACAATGGGCCAACTTTGGGCATATCTGCTTAAAAAAAATGCCTAAGAAATTCTATTTACTTAACATTATACATTCTAACCATCATTTCTTTAAAAAAAAATATTTTACAGGAAATAAATTCTTATAAATATCCATACAAAATACTTAAAATAAATTGACATTTTTAAAGAAAATATCCTATATGTTATGCTGACAACAGAGGTGCGGATCCACATGCAGTTTATTACAAGAATGGTCAGGCAGGCAAATGCTCAGTAGGGTCAAACAGGTATATGCAGAGCAATCCAAAGTCGTGGTCAAAGAAGAGGCAAATAGTCTGTACAGGCATCTATGAATAAAAACAAACAGTCAAAGCAAAGGGTCCAAACACGGCTAGGCTAAACAAGGAAAACCGCATCATAATGCTCACAGATAAACAAGACTCAGCAACTAGTGTGTGTGTCTGTGCTGCTTTGTAATCATGCAATCAGTTCTGAACAGCTTCAGTGTGTGTTAGAAATCAGTGGAAAAACTAAAACAGGTGTGAGTGTGTGGTGCATGACAGGATTTGTAGTCCATATGATGACAGATTTGTAGTGATGAGTGAAAGTGAATGATTCTCAGTGATCTACAAGACTGGATCGCTGGTGATTGTGACACTATAATTAATGAGAAACTTTATATTGGAACTATAAAATTCTAAAACCTCTATAAATTTTTTTTTTAAATGTTTGTTTATTTACATTTGTTTTTACTTAAAAAATGTACTTAAGATAAAATTAATGAAACATTTTAATAAACAAAATATCCCATATTTATATATATTTTTTTAAGTAACAATAATTTTTTAAAAGAAAATGTATTACTAAAATGCGCACAAATGTGTGTATATGTGTGCACCACTTATGCACGCATTTGGCCTATAAAAATCACAGATAGTCCAATGAAATACTGTGTATATGTGACTTTGCCAAGTCATCCTTATTAAGTACAAGTATAACCTCTATTAACAATGTACATTCCAGGATCTTTGCAAATAGTTAGACTTGTTATTTCCTATTACACAACTCCTCCAATAACTGTAGTCTGTCACAATACACTTCCTGCGGTTAAACAGAGAAATGCTCTACTTCACTGACCCTGCAACATTCACAGAGCCTCATTAGATGTTCATATATTAAGCCTCAATGAAATTACTACACAACATCAATAGATAAATAGTCAATGTCTTATACACTACAAGTCAAAAGTTTAGGATGAGTATGATTTTTTTTAAACGTTTATAAAGAAGCATTTTCTGCTCACCAAGACTGCATTTATTTGATCCAAAATATGCTACAATTGTGAAATATTATTATTTTTTTTTTTTTTTTTGCTTTCTTTTAATATATAAATGTATTACTTTCTTTTCATCAAAGAATCATAGAAAGTAAAATGCTTACAGAAAATTGTAAAGCATGGATTTTTTTTTTAAATAATAAAAGAATCATATTTATAAGGATCATCCCCAATAAGAATTCCACAGCAAATCAGTTTATTATAACTATTTCTGAAGGATGAAGGACACTAAGCACTAATATAATGATGCTCAAATATCATCAGATGAATAGGTTAGATTATAATGTAATTAATAAATGGCGGTTCATTCTGCTGTGGTGACCCCAGATTAATAAATGGACTAAGCCGAAAATAAAATGAATGAATGTAATTAATAAATACATTTATTCAAAACAATTATTTACATTATAATATTTGACAAGAATAGAGTTCTTTCAAAAATATAAAAATCATATTTGTCCCAAACCTTTGAATATTGCTTCTTTTTATTCATATTTACTAGTGTGACAAAAGTATGCTGTATTTGCGATACATACCATAAGTACAAAAAAATCACCCCACAAACTACAAATATAGTAAAATCTGCATCGTTTTTGGATCAATGATCTTTTTAATTTCTCTGACATTGACTATCATTGTCAATGACAGAGAAAAAATATCATTGACAAGATATCATTGAGAAACATGGTCTAACTTGATGCAGATTTGGAGATGGAGCATCTGAAAGCATTTGTGTTGAGGTCAATCATTTTGACCACAAATATAATTTTATCAATAATCAATTTTAACATTTTATAAAATATCAATTTTAGACTTCACTGTAATTCTGCTTCAGAGATACAATGTGCTGTTCAATGATGTGCTAAAGTTAAATATGAGAAATAAAACAACTAAATGTAAACTTTTTTCAGCAAATGTATTTACATTTTACATGTAGGCTACTATATTAAGTAGGAAGTAACAATCCCACGTCTTGTTTAAGCAATAATGTAAGTTGCGTTATGATTGCATCATCCATGACTACATCCAGGAATAGCCTGATGCAATTCATATCATAATGCTATCATTTATTCTAACTTATTTATCCTTATTTATTCTTATTCAATCTGTCATGACCAAGTTAAGACCCTTACCAAAAAATTAACCACTTTTACTATAAAATAAAAGTCAATGTAGTTAAACCATGGTAATAACAAATTACCCCCAGTTTTGCATCACTATAGTTTTAACATATTTTCAGTGGTGGAAAGATTAAATCATACTCAAGTAAAAGTAAGTATCATTACTTGCCCAAAAATGTAGAGCAAGTAGAGTAAAAGTACCTGATTAAATATTACTCAAAGTATGAGTACAACAGGCTCAAAGTACTCATGAGTAGTGAGTATTGAGCATTACACTGTGAAAGGTTGATGTGGTAACATGCAGTTTGTGCATGTGTGGGAAAAAAGTAACAGTCTACTGTGCATTTAGTTATTAAACACACTTGATGATTTTATGTCATCATCAGTGGTGTAAAGTAACAAATAAAACTACTCAAATTAGTGTAATTGAGTAGTTTTTCTCAGAAATTGTAATTTACTAAGTAGTTTTTTAAACAGTGTACTTTTACATTCCATTGAGTACATTTTTTGTGCTGTATAGTTGTACTCCACTACTTTCCTTTAACCTGCAGTCACTACTTTATTTTTTTCCTGTCTATGGGGATTAGAAAAATCAGTCCTCTGATTTCTGTCCAATCAAATCGCACATAGAAAGTAAATTTCATCATACTGAACTACCTCAAGACATAGGCTATTAATAAATGCAGCAAACTGTTTGGAAGCATTAGAAGTGTCTAAAATCTTTAAACACAATGACCCAAAGTCTGTTTAAATGTCACTGATGAGAAGATGATGGATGTTTATTGTAGCATGTCATGATTTGGCCAACTACCATGCGATCCTGGATTAAGATCTATTATGCTGATCCTGGAGAATCATTTTTGATGGAAAATGTAATTCATACCTAATCCCTACCCTAAACCTAACTGTAAATTATTCCCAGAATCAGAGGGGAATATTAGTTGGATAACAATCATGTAGAAGTGCGTAACTGTAAGCCTAAACTAAACATAAACATATCCCTTTACTTTTGATCGGCTGATTGGAATGTTATTTGCCACGAACAATATAGATGTTAATCAAGGAACATGTCCTTTGGTGAAATCAGGTTAACTGTATGATGACTGAAATGGCCTTAAACCAGAGATGGTCAAACTCGGTCCTGGAGGGCCGGTGTCCTGCATAGTTTAGTTTCAACTTCCTTCAACACACCTGCCTGGAAGTTTCAAGCATACCTAGAAAGAGCTTGATTAGCTGCTTCAGGTGTGTTTAACTGGGGTTGGAACTAAAATATGCAGGACACCGGCCCTTCAGGATCGAGTTTGGACACCCCTGCTTTAGACAATAACTAAATGCACTACAGAATGTTATGTTCACACACATCCACAAATTACATGTAAACGCATCAGCTTTTTACAGCATAATACTCACTATTCATGAGTACTTTTAAAAGGCCTCCTTTGAACTTGTTTTTTGAGTAATATTTACAACAGATACTTTTACTCTACTTGCTCTACATTTTTGGGCAAGTAATGGTACTTTTAGCTAAGTATGATTTTTCTGTACTCTTTCCACCACTACAGTACAGGCATCAGTCTCATCAATGACATGCATTCTAACCAGACTAAAGTCTCTTGGATGATGCATGTAAAGATTTTAGACATCTTCTTCTTTTGGACATTTTCCAACATGTCTTGAAATTGTTCATTATGATGCAAAATTCTTATTGTTGATTGGACTGGAATCACATGACTGATTTTTCCACTTCAACCAATCCCTTAGAAAGAGATAAACAAAGTAGTGACTGTATAGGTTGAAGGAAAATAGTGGAGTAAAAGTACCAATTCTGCCACTAAAAATGTACTCAAAGAAAGTAAAAGTGCACATTTTAAAACTACTTAGTAAATTACAATTCCTGAGAAAAACTAGAGAAAAAGTAATTTGAGTAGGTGTAATTTGTTACTTTACACTACTCCAACACAAGAGAAATACAAACAAAGTAGGCATAAACAAGCATGAAGTAATACAATTACAACAATAGGCAGACACAACATAGGAAAAAAGCAACATATGATAATGACAATGTACTTGATGTTAAAAATAAGTCGAATAATAAAATAAAATTTAATAAATAAATTATAAAAGTTTTTTACAATATTAACCTTCAAACGGTTGTAAAAGGGGCTATAGGGTACACAATTTGCTAAAAAAAAAGCCACTTTAGTAGCTTTATCATTTGACAAAGTACTAAGTGAAGAAGCCATAATAGCAAGTTCATTAATAAAGTGTAAAATAGAAGGGGGAGTTTTGAAAAACCTATATTTATGAATGAAGAATTTCGCTAAGCAAAAAAGGTTATTAACCAGGTAATGCTGTGCACTTTCTTTAGTTAAACCAAATTTAACATGTTTATAGCAAAAAGGGTTTACATGGATGTTAACATGAGTCATTCTGTCATGTACGTGAGCTAAACTGAAGCTCTTTAATTTTGAAAAAAATTGGATAAGAATGTAACTTGTTCTTATTTTTTCCAATTCTGTTAATTAATTTCATATTAATCCACTTTTCCGGAGACGAGTTGTGGGGCAGCAGTCTTAGGAGAGACCCCAGACTTCCCTCTCCCAGACACTTCCTCCAGCTCGTCCAGGGGGGATCTCGAGGGCATTCCCAGACCATCCGAGAGACATTGTCCGTGCAGCCTGTCCTGGGTCTTCCCCGAGGCCTCCTCCCAGTGGGACATGCTGGAACACCCTCCCTAGGTAGGCGTCCAAGAGGCATCTGAAACAGATGCCCGAGCCACCTCAGCTGACTTCTCTCTATACCTGAATAAATTTACAATTCCTTTATTTTGCTAAACCATTCTTAAATTCTCTTAATCAATTTTTAATCAATTATTTAAGTAATTAATTGCTGTATTATTTAAATTGATTTTGAACCATTTCTTAACAAGGTCTGAAGTGACAGATTATTTAATACCGTATATGTTTAGGACTTGGACTAATTGGCATCTCTGTTTTTCATAGGCAACACATTCTGTAATTAACATGTTCTATGATTTCTGTTTTCCCACATTTAACACAACAAGCCAGTCTCAAAATTCCGGTCTTTTCTATCCTGTACCTATATTGATTTAACAAACAATGACCAACAAACAACCTTGTTTTCAATACATAATTTCTTCTATCACCAAACTTATTTCTAATAACACCCACACATCCTTGCATATGCCTACATTTATCTCCATTATCCCACTCCCTCTGCAATTCCCTACCTATTCCCTTTGCAATCATGCTTTTCTCTCAGACTTACTAATTTTTATTTTATTTCTATTTTGAGTATGTTGTAATGCTTGTTTAGCGAGTTGATCTGCCTCTTCATTCCTACTACTCCCATGTGACCAGGAACCCACAAGAAGCTCACATACTGTCCATACTGTCTTTGCATCACCTCACTCACCATGTCTTGCTGTTCCACTTAATAAGCTATTTGGTACTGATAGAGAGTCTGTACACATAACTGTTCTCAAATACTTGCCATTGAATTTTTAGAACTTCGTTTGTATTAAATCAGTAGTAATGCATAAGCTATGATCTTTTCGTCCCTGACAGTGGGACATGTCAAGGAAAAGCTCCCTCATTGGCTATGTTGCTGCCAACGTCATTTTTGTGCGCCTCCAACATGCGCATGAAACCTTCAAACCGGTGTTGCTCCAGAGAGTCTATAAATGTTCATGCATCGGCGGGTTAGCACAGAGGGCAAATTATGCGCGAGCGATTATGTCCGAACCATGGCTTTACCCGACAGTTTACTCTGCATATATACGGATTTTTTCAGCAGCCACAGACCACTGGAAGCTTTCCTAATGCCGTTTTTTGATGGGCCTGATAAAAACCTGACAGAGACAGAGGTAAATGAGCCTGAAGGGGCAAATGACGAAAGCGTGCAGTAAATTGCATGTTAATATATTATTACATGCAGGACGGCTCTACGATAACGTATTTAATACCTAAACCTAGCGTGTGTAACAAAATAGGCATTTGGGTGGAATTTGGGAAACGTGTTATATTCCATTCAGAGCCTAATTTTTAAACAATCTACTTAGGAAGAGAAATATGTGACGAATTTAATGTAAACACTATTACTTGAGTAAAGGAATGCTGGCAGATTTCACATCTAGCTGGTGGGAACGTTCACTGGGGACATTCTAAAACGCTTAACGCGAAAAAAAGCTTATAAGTTACCTAAACATCAACCAAAGAAACCAAAATTTCTGTCAACGTTACTTGTACTTAACTTCAACTACTTTAAAAAGAGCGAGCCCCAATTCCATGGAAAAAGTGAGAAACATCACATTAAACGTTTTCTCCCGCATTGGAGTCTATTATAAGGAAAAGCCTAACGTGGCTTAATGTACCTTAACACCAGCGGGAGGAAAAAGTTCTATCAAATTTTACATGTGATTTACACCAAGTTTGATTTTATAAACAGCTTTTTTTAACATTTGGCTTCCCTCGGTTGTTGTAAAGTTATGTTAAGCCCTTTTTTATTATGGACTTCAATGGGGAGAAAACACTTAACATTATATTGGTCACTTTATCTATGGAATTAGGGCCCACTCTTTTGAATAAAGTTAGTGTTAATCATAAGTAAAGTCTGACAGAAACTAAGGTTTCCCTGGTCAGTGTTAAGGTATGTTAAGCTGTTTCCTTATAATAAACTTCTACAGGGAAAATGCTTAAAGTGATATTGTTTACTTGGTGCAATAAATTAAAAGCTTGTTCTTTTAACAGCAGAAAGTGTTTGAGTAATTTTTATAGATATTTAATTGTATCCGAATGTTAAGTTAAACCACATTAAGCTCTTATAATGGACTTTAATGGGGATAAAACGCTTGACGTCACATTGTTCACTTTATCCACAGAATTGGTGCTTGATCTTTTGCTAGTAGTTAGTGTTTATTATACGTAAAATTTTTACAGATTTTTGGTGTGCCCCACTTGTCGAGGTACGTTAAGCCATGTTAAGCTTTTTTCTTTTATAATGGACTTGAAACGTGAAATTATATAACGTGAATTGTATAACGTGAAAATTAGAGCTCATTCTTTTGACATCAGAAAGTGTTTGTTATGAGTAAAATTTGATAGAAATTTAAATTTTCTCACTTGTTGTCAAGTACTTTAAGCCACATTAAGCTTTTTCCTTATAAGACTTTAATGGGGGAGAAAATGGCTAATGTGACGTTTTGTCGTTAATTGTGGCTCGCTCATTTCACAGTAGTTGAAGTGAATTGCAAGTAAAGTTTGACAGAAATTTGAGTTTCTCTGGTTGATGTTTGATACATTAAGCGACGTTAAGCTTTTTTCATGTTAAGCGTTTTAGAATGTCCTGTTGACAGTTCCCAGGAGCTAGATGTGAAGTCTGCAGGTTATTTGGTCTAATCCTAAAAGTTTAATCCCTTCCCAAAATCCTAAAGCTGAATCACAAGATTTCCTGTATTTTGAAGAAAAAAAATAACTAAAGCTTGCTAAAAAATAAGTTATGCTTGAATCTTAGCTTTTCGCTGTCAACGCTTTTGGTCTGTTAACAGTAAATAATTGAAATTTTACGTGCAATGACTTGATGAGAATGTTTTCATGTTTAAATTCAGTGGTGTAAAGTAACAAATTACAATTACTCAAATTATTGTAATTGAGTAGTTCTACTCAGTAAAGTACAATTCCTCAGAAGCTTTAAAAATGTGTAATTTTACTTTTACTCGAGTGTATTTTTTGTGCGTTATCTGTACTTTTACTCCACTACCCTTCTATAACCTACAGTACTTTATTTTTACATGTATATAGATAGAAATGCATTACATAGAAGTAGTAAGTAGAATAATCTGTCCTGTGATTTCCATCCAATCAAATCGCTCATAGAAAAATGGCAGCATACAGAACAACCTCAAGAAATGGGTGCTTTATAAATGCCGCAAATGTATACAGTGTGGAAGCATTAAAAGTGTCCAAGAAGACACTGTTTAGATAATGATGATGAAGTAATCTACTGTGTGAGGACTGGAATCACCAAATGGCTTTAAACAAAACTAAAATCACTACCATAATGATGATACTTTATCTCATCTTTTATCTTATGGTTTCTTTTATATTTTCCTAAAAAAAACGTGTCTGCCAAATCTAATCCACGTGGAGCCTCTTAAAACTGAAAGTGATATCACAAAAAGGGTCTCCACTGACCCTCATGACTTTCGCTTACTGTATGAGGATGTACTACATTTGAAATTGAACTTTCCTTTGTGAATGTTAAAAAAAAGTAGGGAAGAATGTGAAAACCCCGATTTAAACCTCTTTTTTACTTTTCTAATTTTATGCACATTCATTTTGCGTCTTCAAAGTATAATTTTACTTCCAAAATTAATTCTATTTTTCATACACTGTGTACTTTACCCCAGAAATGGAAGTTAATGTGACGGCATGTCTCATAGGCATGGGACAATAACTGTTTTCAAGGTTTACCGCGGTTTGGAAAAGTCAAGGTTTTAAAACTGCCAAAATGTTCTGCTATACCATTCCTAAAGTGTGTGTAAGATTTATTTATTTATATTTTTAGTTTTTCAGTACAACAGTATGTCCAGCAGAAAAGATATCCAATGATGGAGTTTTAAAATGTAAAGAAATCTGTGTTTTTGGAACTAATGAAGACAGCAGAAGTCAATGATTCATTTGATTTAGCCTGATATCTTTACTGTCCCAAAATATTTGTTTCTCAAAATAAAATATATTGTGTTCAATGGGGAAAAACATTGGACATTTAAAAAAAATTTGGACATGCCCAGGGGATAGGCAAAAATACATTGAAATATATTTTAAAATAAAATACCAAATACTTCAATTTTATGTGCATCAAAATAAACTACAAAATACAGCAGTCACAACAAGTATTAAAATAAAATACGTTTTTTTAAACTACAAAATACTTTTCCAAGGGAGCATGACGTTTCTTCGCAAACCTTCCATCAGTAGGCATATTTGATCAATCCCTTCACCATTGAACTGACTTAGTGAAGTAAACACTGACTTTGTTTACATGGACACCAATAATTCAATTTTAATGCAATTAAGACAATACTTTGATTTAAGAGTCTACCATGTAAACAGCTATTTTTGATTAATTTAATCAGATTAAGGTCATAATCAAACTAAAGAGAAATCGTATTAAGATGTGTGGAGCATGGCGATTTTAGTCGCATTATTGAAGTGCAGTACAGACATGTAAACACCTTAATCGATCTACTACCGTGATGTAGGGCTTTTCGCCGCGTTTTGCGACAGGCTAGTCTCTCTCACACACACACATGGCAGTTTGACGCTCTTTGCACCTACAGAGTCAGTGCAGACCACAGACACCTGCATCGTGAAATGAGGAGGCTTTTTTCTTCCATTCAGCATGCGATATGAACTTCCATTAAATCAACAGTCTTTTAGCAGTTCATAGTTGCATCCCGTTTTACATGTTATAGCCTTGATTAAATTAATCGAAAATCGCTGTTTACATGGTTAATTCTTAATCAGAGTATTGTCTTAATCCCATTAAAATCAAATTATTGGTGTCCACGTAAATGTAGTCAATGTTTGACAGCAACAGCTTTTCTCTGAACATTCTTAATCATCTCTAATCCTGTACATGAGGAGTTATTCATAAACTTTTGTTTCTTTCATATTAGTATACATTTTGTTCATATTTCACACAGAAAGTCATGTCTGTGAAAACCATGTAATGCAGATAATGAGTTGGAATGTAGTACTATATCTTTTCATTGTGTTTTCATCCATCGCGTGGCCAGTAAAATTGCAACCATCTCTTAACAGTCCTATATTTTTTAAGGGTGATATATGAAGAGGTTATTTTAATTTTCGTTTATTCATTCATTTCACAGTGATGGGTTGCAGCTGGAAGGACATCCGCTTCGTAAAACATATGCTGGATAAGTTGACTGTTCATTCCACTGTGGCGACCCCTGATTAATAAAGGGACTAAGCCAAATAGAAAATGAATAAATTCATTGTACTTTGGCTTAGTCCCTTTTTTATCAGGGTCACCACAGCAGAATGAACTATTCCGGCAAATGTTTTTACGCAGCGGATGCTCTTCCAGCTGCAACCCAGTGCTGGGAAACACCCAAACACACTCATTTATTTATATATATATATATATATATATATATATATATATATATATATATATATACATACATACATACATACATACACACACACACACACACACACACACACACACACACACACACACACACACTCATACATTACCGCCAATTTAGTTAATTCAATTCTCTAAACTTCATTAATATCCTGCTGCTGCCATGTCACAGGAGTCCAGACTGTATAGACTAGAGGTTTTTTTTTTTAAATATTTTTTATATCTATAGACTGGAATATTATTAAATATTTGTGTCTCATATACTGTATTGTGCCACTTTAACATCTTTCCTTTTCGTTAACTATAAAGAGCACCTGCAGATCAGTTACTGGCATCTGAAACAGCCAATGCAGTATTTTAGGATTAACCACTACTCTGTAAGCCTTATTTTTATCTTGTTTGTCTTATTTTTTTGGCATCACATCAGCAATCCATCCAAAACTACTTTTATTTGTGCAGTTTACTCATTCTGCCAAGATGTTTTCAGTTCTTCTTTAACTGGAAGAGTCTCAGGGAAGAGTATCTCTTTAACTTTACCCCCTCAGTGAACACCAGTACAGCATCTTTAGGTGTTTTATATTTTTAAACTTCCTCTACATTTCCACCTGCAGCCCTGAGGCTGACACTGAGGATGTTCTGAAGCTCCTCATCTTGTTCTTAAGAACTGATATTTTAAAAGCATCAATCAGAGGCCACATTTTTATGATGTCATCATGTAGACTTCTTACAAAGTATTTTTAAAAGTACAAGACATTGATACAAAATATTTACCCATTTTCATAACCTCCTATCAAATACAAATAACAAAATACTATTTTGTATTAAAAAAAAAACGTATTTAAAAATACTTGTATCAGAAATACTACCCATCCCTGGACATACCACATTTGTTTACTGCCACAAGGAAAATCAGTGTTTTTTCTGCCAGTTTACTAAATATGAGGAACATGTTTTTATTTGATGTTAGCACCAATATATCACATGACAGGAATTGATTGGATTTGAATAATTCATTGAAGCTCAATCTAAATGTTTCTGGAGTAGAGATTGCCGTATCTTATTGCTTGTAACAATATACCAGTTAAAATTCTCCCACACTAAAATTTTACTTATTGTATTAATAAAGAGAACCCCTGTAATTGGTCTGTGCAATGAGTTATCACAATAGTACATGTGCAATAATTTTGAATGTTTAAGCCTTATAAGACATTTACTGACATCTGTTCTCTGTAAATTCTCTTCATAACTCTAGTCGAGCGTTTGAAATGACTAATTTTTGTGACCAGACATTAAGTATCTCAGAATGAGGACGAAATCATGCTGTTTTATATTATTCAATACAGTGAGAAAGACTAGGTCAATTAGCATTTCATTATAAATGTAGTTTATGCAAATAAAATAACCAGGATGGCTTAAAGAACACAAATAATCCATATATTGTCACAAGCATATGTTTGATCCACTTATCTGTTTCTATCATATCCTTTATCCTCTTTGCTGCCCTGAGCTGGCATCTTTTCTTTAGCACTATATATGATAATATGTATGAATGCTTGACTATGAAAAAAAAAAAAAAACATAATCACGATTATTTTGGTCATAATTGTAATCATGATTATTTAAAATGATTATCAGTGCACTGTTAAAACATTCTTGCTGCCTTAAATATTTAAGTTGAATCAAATGAACTTTTTCTAGTCATCTCAACTTACATTATTCAAACTGACTTAAAATATTAAGTTAAAATTTGTAAAACTTAAATAATGTTGTTGAAACCTGATCATTTAAAATAATCTAAACCTAAATTATTAAAATAAGTTAAAGCAGCATAAAAATATAAATATGATTCAATAATCATTTTATCTCGATTAATGTTTTTTTCATAATCTTTGGAAGCCAAAATCAAAGCTGAATTTCGATTAATTGCACAGCCCTGATAATGGCCATTTTTTTTGTCTCTCAGTGGATTCATATTAATTATCGTCAATAATATCCTTTTTGCAATAAGTACCAGAAAAGATCATGATATTGTGTCCAAGATACAACATCAAAATCAGTGGTCTCAAACTCTATTCCTGGAGGGTCACCGCTCTGCATAGTTTAGCTCCAACCACCTCCAACTCACACCTGCTTAATAGTCTCTAGTAGTCTTGAACACCTAGATTATTTGGATCAGCTGTGTTTGATTAGGGTTGGAGCAAAACTGTGCAGAGCTGCGGCCCTACAGGAATTGAGTTTGAGATCTTTGATCTAGATGCACTGGGAGGCAATGTCAGTGACATATACCGGGGTCACTGGGTGTTTCAGGTCTTTCAACACCAGGCATCCCAGTAGCAATCACCCACCGATCAGCTGTCTTTATCCATAGCCATCTTGTGGCTTTCTCTGCAGCTTTGCAAACAGACTTAATGGCCCTCTTCCCAGCTGCTAGGCCTAGTTGGTTGAAGATTTTACAGAGTGAATACCCTGCAAACCCTCTACTGCCCACCTATATTGGCTCACAGTGGGTCTTCCAACCCCCTTCCCGGCACTTCTCTACTAGCTCCTGGTACTTTGAGCATTTCCTTTCATTTGTCTTTTCCATCTACTCTTCCCAAAGCACTATAAGTTCAAGCATGATCAACTGTCTTGTTGCTTCAGAAATGATAATTATATCTGATCGGAGTTAGACATGGGCCGGTATAAGATTCTGACGGTATAAAAACCTTGGATAAAAATATCACGGGTTCACTGTATCATGGTATTGTGATTACTGCTCTAAAATATATTCTTTTTAAATGTCTGGGTAAAAAAACAATAAATTTTTTCCCCTTTGAACACTATTAATTTTTGAGAAATGTTTAAAATATTTTGGAGGAGTAAATATGTCAGGCTAAATAAATCAAATGAATCATTGACTTTTGCTGCCTTCAGAGTTCTTTACAATTGAAAACAGCATCTTAAATCTTATATATACCTTAGGAACGATATTAAAGAAATTTTTTTGCGGTTTTAAAACCTTGAGTTTTCCAAACTGCGGTATACCTTGAAAACGGTTATCGTCCCATGCCTAGTCGATGTGATGTTGTAACAATGTGCTGTGGGAACTTTAACTCCTTCCCCAGGTCCACTTGCAACTCCAAGTTAAACGCTAAGTGAAATAGGTCCGACCTTGTCCTTTGCAGTTGGCAGGGTTCCTCCCCAGCTTTCACAAAGTCAGTTCTCCTTTTCGAGGCAAGATTGTACCTACTAGAGATGAGGGAATTGCATATGCTTTCTGTCACCACCTTCAGTACTGGGTCATGCTCAATAGGTGTTGTAATGATCCCCTATCAGAGCATAACTGGCATGCTGGACTCTCAATCTTGCCCCACACGTAAAGGTTGGCTGGACTTGGTAGGGTATTGTACACAGCCTGGATGAGGAATCGGATGTGCTGGAATGTTTTTTCAAGTGTTTTTACATTTGTAGGTTACCCTCCCACTTTGTCCATACCTCCTGCTGCCTCAGCCCCACTGTCCTGCTCAGACGCTCTTTTGCCACTCCAGCTCAACCTTCTTTCTGGACAAGCTGGTGTCTCTTCTTTCCTCTGGCCTTGCCCACTAGGGTCTTTGGAAAAAATCTAAAAAAGCCTAAATCTATAGATAAATGGATATAAATCTATATCACCAATAATTATTCTGGAGAATTATTTTAAAACATAAGTACATAGATTAAGATTTAAAGCGATCACTTTTATATGAAAATGTACTTGCTATATACTCTCCCTCAAGTGGTTCCAAATCTCTGAGTTTCTTTCTACATTTGTTTCTATAGAAGAAATAGAAGAAAGATGTTTAAAGAAAGCTGAAAACCTGTATATTGACTTGCATAGCAGGAAAAACAGACACTAGAGAAGTCGAAGGTTACAGGTTTTTAGCTTCCTTCAAAATCTCTTTTGTAGTCCACAGAATAAAGAAAGTCAAACAGGTTTGGAACAAGTGAAGGGTGAGTAAAGACCACACCATGTTCTTAGGTAGGGCTGCACATTATAGCGTTTCAACATTGATATGACAATGGGATCATTCGCAATAGTCACATTGCAGGATCTGCAATGTTCAGTTTAGTCATCCCTTAGGAAATTTGAGTTGAATTTTAGCTGACCAGGAACCACATTGTTGAGTCATTGTGAAGTTTAACCTTAGAGGTCCCATGAAGTGCTTTTACAAACATGTTTGACACAATCTCAAAAAAAAAAAACCACGAAGAGAGAATAGGACATAGTGGAGCTTCTCCCCTTTAAAAAAAAAAGTTTTGTTTTATAACAGCTCTGCTAGTGAGAGTGGTTGAGCTCAAGTGCATCAAATGAAAAGCAAATCAGAAGCGCCTTGAAGGGGACGGGTCATGTCAGATACTGGAGAGCATTTGATTGGTTATGATGTGATTAGAAACTATAGTGTGAGGTGACATGAATTAAACCCTTGATTTATATGGCCGGAAGTGACAAACTACAAACTTTACATTATTTATATCAGTTTTATTGTTTCTAAATGTGAATTTTGTCACTGTTTTGGAGCACACTAGCTTATATATATATATATATATATATATATATATATATATATATATATGCTAAAAACAAATGATACTAACATCTAAAAAACTTTATTTTAATTTTATGGGACCTTTTAATAGTTAAAGTTTGCTTGTTTACTTTGTTTTTAAGGACAATGACTGTAAGTTTTGAGATGCGTTTAATAATTTGTTTACAAGAAATTATAACAATGAAGAAATTATTGTATTTAACTTTTTTATACAATGAAGACTGTTAACTTGTTCTTGAATACAGTTTAATTACAGATTAAGTGTCCTACGAAATCATCCCAATCAATTGAAAATTAGGAGTTCTTTCCAAATTGAGCTATTTAAGCCATCAGGTAAAGTAATTATATTCATATCACAGGTAATTAAACATTACAATGTCAGTTTTCCAATATCGCAATATATATCGCAGAAAGATATTTGCAGTATCGTTGAAGCCCTATTCTTAAGCCTCATTCACACAACGAGCGACTTGCAGCGGTAAGCAACCGTTTGTTTCAATGGAGTCAGCGACTTCCAGTGACCTTTGTCTACGCGAGCGACAGCAGCTGTTGGCGACCAGGTGGGGGTGTCGAGCGATGCAACAAATTCGAGAATCCTTCAACTTTATGCAAATGTAGAGCGACTATCTTGAGTGACATCCAATCGGAGCACCAGTAGAGCTCACGTGATCCTCTCTCAGCTCGCTCAGAGGATGGTTGTGTTTGTGCTGCATGAACCTACACAGACCTATGTTTGCAGCAGGTCGCCATCTTGAGCCATAAAGTCGCTGCTAGTGTGAATGAGGCATTAGGCTAATTGTGTTTTAATCAAAATCATTTGACCCTTCTAACTACTTTAATTTTATTACAGGTTGTGAGCGAGGTCTACCCATTATGGACATATTCCTACCTTGCCCTGCTCTTTCCTGTTTTCTTGGCCACAGATTATCTTCGCTACAAACCTGTAATCATTCTCCAGGCGGCCAGCTACATAGTGACATATGCATTGCTTGTGAAGGCCCAGGGTCTGCAGGCCATGCAGGTAGTGGAGGTCTTCTTTGGTCTGGCAACTGCCACTGAAATTGCTTACTATTCCTACATATACAGTGTCGTGGAGCCGTCTCATTATCAGATGGTGACTGGATTTTGTCGCAGCGTGACTCTTTTGGGCTCAGCCATGGGCTCTCTTCTGGGACAGATTCTGTTCTCTGTAGCAGATATTGCTCTGTTTTACCTGTGTGTCATCACACTTGTGTCTTTCTGCATCGCGTTTGTTGCCCCTTGGTTCTTACCGATGCCCAGTAAGAGCCTTTTTTTTCACCAAAGAGAGAGCAGCTCTCAGGATGAAGCAGTTCTGGAAACCGTAAACAGGAGTCCACTGATTGAGAAGCCAGAGGATCCTTATTCCAACAAGCAGTTTAATGCACATGAGAAAACGGTGGGTAGACTTTGTGGTATAATTTAAAATATATAAAGTAGAGGAATCATACATAATAATTTTTTACATAAAATAATTTTATTTATTTAATTATTTAGAACTTGATCTGGCGTGCGTTTCCCAAACAATGACAACTCATGCCTGAACTATCATAGTATGATGCATCATTTGGGAAAAGAACGATGTAGTGACGAGTGTTTACCAAAACCCGTAGTTTCTCTGTCACAGATCCATCATTTGAACCACGTTAGTTATAACGTAAAACGCCTAAAATGATGCTCTAAACGGTAAAATAAGTAACAACTTCTTTACAGAAGGACCCCATAATTTATTTGTGCAAATTATATTGTTTTAGATGTACACGCATTTAAAAAAAAATTTTATTAGTTTATAATTATTTATCAATATTAGGTTTGGTAAAAACATGCACTCGTTTTCTATATTAATTGAAATATATGTAAATGGCACATATAGGGCCTGTGTTTCCTTTACAAATATTATTGAGAACATTACATATTCTATTCTAACATAAAATCAATTACAAAAGCGAACACATATTCTAATATCATATATAAATATAGGCTATTAAGAAATTAAATGTATTATTTATTAGGAAATGAAGAAAATCCTACTTTAATATTAATGATGATGATGATTATTATTATTATTTTATTATTCTTGTTATTGTTAAGTAGGATTTTGTTTTTTATTTTTTGAAAAGTCTACTTTTACAATTTGACACATGCAAACCACTGCAGAAATGTTCTAACCAACAGGCCCATGTCATATACCTTAAAGATACTTAATAAATAACCTACTATAAATTAAAAGCATTAATGTATGCTATGTTTTTTGCTTTCACAAGGATTGGTGGCGTAACATAAATTCCGCTTATAGCTTTGCCATGAGGCACGGCTGCGTTCAAAATGACATTAATGTTTTCAAAGTGCATTGCGAAGGGAGCACAATTGTAAACATAGAGATCACTAAAACGGAACTGTAAAAATACTTTGAAAGCAAATTACACCTAAGAGTGATGAAGTTTAAATGTTAGAATGTTCTAAACAAATAGGGCAAAGGGGGGGTAACTGGCAATAGAACATAGCCAGGTACTATGTTTTTAACTACAGCTCCAGAGGTGTAGTTGTAAGTGTACAAGTTTGCGACGCAGTATGCGAATGTTCATTGGAACGATGGATTTGGGAAATGCCAAATCAGCGAACTATGTTTGTAAATGACGGAACATATGACCTTAATTGGCGATGGTTTTAGGAAATGCACCTTTGATTAAGATATTTCGTATAGAGGTTTACATATTGTTCCCAAGAGCAAATAAAAATAGAATTTTTAAAAATTACCCAATTCAAAAGTTCCATTTACTTGATTCTTAATAGTGTGTTTTTACCTGAATGATCCACAGCTGTATTTTTGTTGATGTTTAATGATAGTTGTTCTTGAGTCCCATTTTTGTCATGAACAGTTAAACTAATTATTAACAGTTAAAAATGAGCTCATTTAAAAAATGTTTTTAAATTCATCAGGTTGACAAATGTTTCGTTTTTCAGCATTTCTATGCATTTGATCTGTTTTTCAAAGAATGACTGTTCAATTTGTTTTGTCACTTACCTTTAATTGAAAATTGTTATGTACTCATGCTCTTGTCATTCCAATCCCATAAGATTTTTATTTTTGAAAATGCAATTAAGATATTTAAATGAAAACTAAAAGGCTTTAGTCCACTAAACAAAGCCGAGAAGATCCACATGGGTAATCTAAACCAGTGTTTCCCAACCTTGTTTCTGAAGGCACACCAACTGTACACATTTTCAACCTCTTCCTAATTAAAGGCACCTGAATCAACTCATCAGAACATTGGAAGAAACTCCAAAACCTGAAGTGAATGGGTCAGATAAGAGAGACATCCAAAATATTTGCTTTTGATGTGCATCCAGGAACGGGGTTGTTAAACACTAATCCTAAACCATTATTATTGCAATATTATTGCTGACCATGTCCATCCCTTCATGACCACAGTTTACCCATCTTCTGATGGCTACTTTCAGCAGGAAAGCGTGCCATGTCATAAAGTCAGAATCATCTCAGACTGGATTTTTTAACATGACAATGAGTTCACTGTACTCAAATGGCCTCCACAGTCACCATACCTCAATCCAATAGAGCACCATTGGGATGTGGTCACATCATGAATGTGCAGCCAACAAATTTGCAGTGACTGCGTGATGCTATCATGTCAATATAGACCAAAATCTCGGAGGAATATTTCCAGTACCTTGTTGAATTTATGCCACAAAGATTAAGTCAGTTCTGAAGGCAAAAGGGGGTCCAACCCGGTACTAGTAATGTGTACCTAAAAAAAAAAAAAAAGTGGCCGGTGAGTATTTTTAACAGCTAATTAGGGTATTTCATGCAAAAATGTGCAAGTATTGTCATATTTTGTTCAATAACACAATGTTCATTATTACTAAAGCATTTCATGTTGTAATTGCATTATTTTGAATTATCAAGTTAATTGTTTCAAGTAATCAGAATCAAAATCAATTCCAAATACTTTGAAACTGAACAACAGCTTCTTTACTGTAATTCAAAATAGATACAAAACATCTTGAAATTATAATTTTGTTTGTTTGTTTAAAAGATTTAGCAAAGTCTTTAGGTTGGAATGACATAAATGCAAGTTATTTTTAGGTGAACAATCCAATAATGGCCTACTCAGACAGTTGACAATTATAAATTAAGTACATGCATGTTTATCAAGTTACTATATGACAAATTTTGTCTCAATTGTTTGACTTTTAGACTCTGAAGAATAATACCAGCAGTAATGGATTACTGGAAGTGTTAAAAATGCTGTGGGCAGACTTCCTGCAGTGCTACTCCTCCTCCACCCTACTGGCCTGGTCTGTGTGGTGGGCTTTGTCCACTTGTGGTTACCTCCAAGTGATTAACTATGCTCAAGCACTTTGGGAGGATATATTGACTTCCAAAAATTTCGACGTCTACAATGGATACGTGGAGACCATTTCTACGTTGCTTGGTATGGTCATCTGTTTTTCTGTTTAAAATTGACTTGATTGTATTCCCATTCTTAAACTACTCATGCTTTCTCTGTTAAGCATTTTTTCTGTGGTTTGTCAATTTCACAATCATATATAACAACAGAGACGCACTATATCATGTGATTAACAACCAAGGCAAGTTCAGAGATCAAATCTTATTTTTTTATTTTACCTTTACCCTTACTTTTAGTGTAATAGACGGTCGTCAACATTTGAAGTGGTTCAAAACCTTTCATCAACATTGTTCATAAACTATTGAACAACACCCATTTTTGCCTCAAAAAAACTTTTCTAGTTCATATATTGACTACTGTAGATGTTTGTGACCATGCCAAAGGGAAGTAATTAATTCTGAAGCAATAATTGATTGCGTAATGCTCACCTACTCACTGCTTTGCTTCACTCTCAATGAGTTTAGGTATGTGATTAGCTATGCCAAGGATTTTGTTTTCTAGTTCCTTGTGTTTTCTTGAGCTCAGACTGGTATGGCAAGACTGACAGCATAGTTGATTTAGATATAATACTGTTTAGATATAATACTGCTGCTCATGAAGCCTTAAAAGCCAAAACCCAATTATGGCATCGGGCTTGCTGATTTATAACATTGGACTTTTAGAAGAGGTATAGGTTTTAAAGACATGGAAAACAAAGTTCAAAGTAGGATACAGGTTTTTTTTCTCAATATTAGGGATGCACCCATTTTTGGCCAATATCGATAACCGATAACTCTTAAGATTTGGAGGCAGATAACCGATAAACTATAGCAGATAAATATAAATATTTCAAAATGTTATATTTTTATACAATAAACAACTGATTTTATTTTAAAAACTTCATAAAAGTTTGTACTGGTCTTATGAACTGTAATAATTTAAAAATTGCAAGGTCATTATATAGAACTATATTCATGATTTTACGTAAATTAGCATGCTAAAAATAAATTATTTCCTTTTCTTTTCTTTTGCATTGCAAATTAACATGCAACTTGACTGTTGCATAAAAATAATTAGTTATATAACAAAAAGGGACTTTAACAAACAAGTTAAATAAATAGATTTTAAGTAAAATGAAAATAAAAGAACTAAAACCAGCTCAAATGTTCTTGAATGAAACGTGCTACAGTAATGTACATATGTACAAGTATGTAATATCCGAAAGCGTGTTTTGAGAGGTGTTTTGACCGTTTAGAGCCACTGTACAAGCAAAAAGCTGGAAAATGCAGCATAAATTTGTCCCATTTTAGATTCTGCTGCTTGTCAATAAGACAACGCTTCTATGTTTTTTCTTGCTGTCAATTGCGGGAAAAATGATCGATGAAAGGTTTATGATAAACCGCTGTGAGTTTCAAACTTTAACTGCAGGCGCGGTGCAATGCGCGTGAATGAGAAGGAGAGTCAGATTTGTCCTCAAGTCAGATTTTGATAAAACACCTGAGCATTGAGCACAGATGACTTTGACAATCACAGTGCATAATATAAAGACAGAATGTGGCGAAGGGTTGAGAACGCTAGATTCAGTGACTGGCGCACATCTCCCCCTGCTGCTGTAAAGGCTCTGACGGCTCACTAGTCACTATTTGTGTGCGTGGAAACAGCCATCAGGTGCGCTCATGATAGATATGCCGATCAAACTGAATACAATCTCACATGCATTGCTACTATTATAGTTACACATTTAATATTTTTCCTGAGGCGATTAAAAACCAAAATACACAATTACACTCTATCAAACATATCTACAATGATAAGGAACATGCACAAAGAAAGGACAGAATTTAAAGTAATAAACAATGTGAGAAAAGCTCCATTATAGTGCACTGGACAAGTCTGAACAAGTTCGACCCACACATGCACGAGGCAGGCAGTTCTGTACAATTACGCAACCGATCGGCCTAATTTTGATATCTGCTCAATAATGATAACATTAAAAATAGCATTTATCTACCGATAATGATATGGCCGCTGATATATTGTGCATGAATACATGCATACATCCATATATATATATATCTCCATCCATCCATCAGACCTTTCATATACTTCATATTGATGGAAAAACAGTAGGATGTTCTGAGCGTACTTCACACAGGTTAGTGGGCTTGATAAACCACATGTAGTGAGAAACTCTTTCCTCTCCTTCACACCCAGACACTTTATTATAAACACTCTATGTTCCTGGGATAACATTATGCGATCCTGAGTGTGCTTCAAACGGGTAAGTGGACTCCACTTGCTAGAAACACACTCTTTCCTCTCTATATCAGGGTGTCTGCTGGGTCTTAAAAAGTCTAAAAATGTCTTAAATATCAAAAACAATTTTAGGCCTAAAAAAGTATTACATTTACTTAAATATTGTGTTTTAGGCTTAAATCATTTTAAACAGGTCTTAATTTTGAAATTTTTTTTTTGTAAAACATTCATTAGAGAACCACATTGAAAGCTTTCTGACATTTATATCACATTCCCATTCAGAATCATATTTCGAATTTCCCCCCAAATAAAGCATATTCAATGTTCAATATTCACGAAATCAAAGCTTTTGAGCTAGGGATGCGAGATTTTCACCCTGGTCCTCTTTTATTGCTCAAGTAATGAAATTTGAGATTTGCTTGGCAGTAAATCTCAGATTTCTTGCAAAAGTGTTGTAATTGAGCTTGGACACTTTAATAGGATTTGCCATAATATAAATAGTTTATTTTTTTGTCCCACCAGGTGCTTTTGCGGCGTTTGTTGTCGGCTATGTGAAAGTGTCCTGGGCAGTGTGGGGAGAACTCGCTCTCTGCATTTTCACTGTGGTAATTGCAGTGTGTGTGTACCTCATGTATGCTGTCAGAAATATCTGGGTTTGCTACACCTCCTATATAATCTTCAGGGCTGTCTACATGCTTCTCATCACCATAGCAACGTGAGTAGATCTGTGAATCTCTACACATTTCCTCTAGTGTTTGTATCAGATCATGTTCAAGTGCTAAATATAACCGGTTTCTATGTTGCCATTTTTTTATACAATCTTCTCAAACCCAATGATGAAATGGTCATCTGAAGTTGAGAAAAGGTTATGAAATTAAGTTGGTTTATCTACTGTATTACCAAAGTAACTTTTTCAACTTCATTTACTGTGAGAATGCAATATTAAATTATTTTGAAAACAATTAAAAAAAGCAAGTATACATAATTAAGTATTCAATTTTAGCAGTTTGTTAAATGTTAAAAGTTTCTGTCTGTCTCCTGTCTATCTGTCTATCTACTGTATCTATTTAGTTTTAAAATGTTAATAACCGATAGACTGTTGCCTTAATACAATCTTTTTGAATTTGAGTTGAAAGTCCTTCTATTAAAAGTGGTAGTCATTAAGGAATGGATCATTCTTTTCCACCAGAATGGTCATGTTCTGGAGCCGAAGCCCATTATAATTTTTTTTTAACAGTAAATCTGCAGTCTGTCACGAACGACTGTTATTTTTTTTATTATTTTTTTTTTTTCACAAACTTAAATCGCAATATTTTCTTTGGCAATATTATATCAATAAACTGACCCACATATTAAAATATTGGCAATATTTATTATACTATTTAGTTCTATATTAAAATCTATTTCAGTCCACAACAGTAGATTTTGATGTTGAGCTTTGTATTTAAGTCTGATTTATACTTCTGCGTCAAGCACAAAGTATGCTCGAGCGCAGCATTCGTGCGGTCTCATAGCTCTCGTCGTGGCTAATGTGCACAAACGGTATTTTCGACATTTAATACAAAAATATGGTGAAAATTATGGCGTTTTGTAGAATGTTTGTTCTACAAAATCGCTACAAAAAACAGCATTTTTTTGATGCAGCCAAGAACGCCGTTTTTGAGGCAGTTGGCTCTCCATATTTGTCAAAGATGGCAAAAAAATTAAAAATAAAAATAAAAAATGAACAAATAAAAAATTCCATTTTGTGTAAAACAGTTCTTTGCTTGCTATACAGACACTCAGCCACTTGCAGTCCAATGTCATGGAGGATTGTCAATTACAATTTACACTTCTACTGCAATCTTGAATTATGTAAATTAGCCTGTATGATTTTCAGTTAAGCAGCTGAAACATCTCTCTCTCTCTCTCTCTCTCTCTCTCTCTCTCTCTCTCTCTCTCTCTCTCTCTCTCTCTCTCTCTCTCTCTCTCTCTCTCTCTCTCTCTCTCCTCTCTCTCTCTCTCTCTCTCTCTCTCTCTCTCTCTCTCTCTCTCTCCTCTCTCTCTCTCTCTCTCTCTCTCTCTCTCTCTCTCTCTCTCTCTCTCTATATATATATATATATATATATATATATATATATATATATATATATATATATATATATATATATATATATCAGGTACATTCTGTTTTTATATAAAAACTAGGAACAGTTATATTTTTCGGGAGTCGCAATAACCCAGTACAATAGGTTTTAATACGACAGTACGTTGGGAAAGTGTTCAGTCCCGATAGGGAGGACGATGCGGAGCTCACCTGCTACCCAGAGGGGAGACCTGGTGACAACCTGTGGACTAGCCCAGAGATAGGGAGTCGATGCATAAGGTGGGTTAGCGGGAAGGGAAGACACGAGCCCCCCTTGAAGGGGGGACTAAACCATGGCTGATTGAGCGTATGGGATCGCCAGCGGGGATCACGTATAGCAGGCACCTATACCCAGAACGCGGGCTGACCAACGAGCATGCCAACAACGTAACGGGCCAACACCTGACTCCTCCGCTGAGTCAAGTGCTGGGGGCCTCGGAGGAACAGGGTTCGCCAAATGGGGAACTAAACTGACAAACCTGAAAAAGCGCACGTATCTCCGGGTTAGGGAGAATGGCGCAGCAAGCGTGTTTCGACACCTCAACCGAATAGTTTCCTCAATCACCAAGGGTTACCAAATACCCTTGAGGAAACCGGCTCCACTCGCAGAATGTAAACCCTGCAAATGTATAGGGTGTCACCCAACCCGCAACTCTACAAATGTCTGTCATAGAGGCGCTGCGTGCTAACGCCCAGTAGGATGCGACGCTCCGAGTGGAGTGCGCTCTCACCCCTAGGCTAGGGAGTCAGGAAGATGGCATCCACTATCCAGTGGGCCAACCTTTGTTTAGATACGGCACTTCCCTTCTGCCGACCACCGTAACAGACAAAGAGCTGGTCAGAGGATCTAAAGCTCAGAGTGCGGTCTACATAAATTCGCAAAGCGTGAACAGGACAGAACAATGAAAGGGCTGGCTCTGCCTCCGCAGGCAGCGCTTGCAGGCTCACTACCTGATCCTTAAACTGCGTGGTAGGAACCTTGGGCACATAGCCGGGCCGGGGTCTCAAGACAACGTGAGAGTAGGCTGGCCCGAATTCTAGGCACGAGTCACTGACCGAAAATGCCTCCAGGTCCCCAACCCTCGTAATCAATGCCAGCAGAGCTGTCTTCAAGAACTGAAATCTCAAGGATACTGAGTCGAGTGGTTCGAAGAGATCCCCACGTAGGCTCTTAGCCCTACCGAGAGATCCCAAGAGGGCATGAGAGGGGAGTAGGGTGGAAACATCCGCCTCGCGCCTCTGAGGAACCGGATGATGAGGTTATGCCTCCCCATGGTGCAGCCATCCACCGCATCATGATGAGCGGAGATGGTGGCCACGTAAACCTTCAGTGCGGAGGGCGACAGCCTTCCTGAAGGAAAGAAAGCACAACACTGATCTGGCAAGATCGGGGTTCTTTTCGGCGAGAAGCGCACCGCTCAGTGAATAGACTCCACTTCAGGGCGTAGGCATGCCTCGTAGAGGGTGCACTAGCCTGAGTGATAGTATTAACCACCGCCAACGGTAAGTTACCCAAGTCTTCCTCGTCGCGTCTATGGACCACACGTGGAGGTTCCACAGATCTGAGCGAGGGTGCCAGATGGTGCCCTGTCCCTGAGAGAATAGGTCCTCTCTCAAAGGGACCCACCAGGGGGGCCGTCGCGAGGAGGGAAAGTTCTGATATCCAGGTCCGGTTGGGCCAGAGAGGCGCAACTAGCAAGACCTGCTCCTCGTCCTCCCCGACCTTGCACAGTAACTGCGCGAGTAGGCTCACTGGGGGAAATGCATATTTGCGCAAGCCCCGAGACTCGCGGTGCAGTCGCCATTCTCCTGGCGTAGGAGCTGCCGTGAGAGCCCGTTGGCTGCACGGTTGGGCTCATCTGGGATGTGAATAGCAAGCAGTAACTTCAGCCGCGTATGACTCCAGAGGAGCAGACGGCAAGCGAGCTGAGACATGCGGCGGGAGCGTATACCCCCCATATGGTTGATATACGCTACCGCCGCCGTGCTGTCCGTATTGACCAGCACGTGTTGCCCCCTCAGCACCGGTAAAAAGCGGCGTAGAGCGAGAAACACTGCCATCGGCTCTAGGCAGTTGATATGCCAATGCAGCTGGGTTCCCTTCCACAGGTCCGCAGCAGCAGGCCCGCAACACACAGCCCCCCCCCAACCCGTACTGGAGGCATCTGTTGAAATGACAACATGCCTGGACGCCTGACCTAGGGGCACTCCGGCCCGTAAAAAGAAGGGGTCCCTCCAGGGGGTGAGGGTGCAGCGACACAGCACAGTGACAGTCACTCGGTGTGTGCCCGCATGCCATGCGCGTCTGGGGACCCGATCGTGAAGCCAATGCCGTAGTGGTTCAGCATTAGCTCGGAGAGTTCTCGTGAGAGTAGCACCTTCATGGTGATCGAGTCCAGCTCCAACCCGAGAAAGGAGATGCTCTGCATGGGGGCGAGCTTGCTCTTTTCTCGGTTGACCTGAAACCCCAACAGGCGGTGGTGCCGGAGCACCTTGTCTCTGTGCATAATCAATTGCTCCCGAGAGTGGACTAAAACCAGCCAGTCATCGAGATAATTGAGCATGCGGATGCCCGCGAGCCGAAGGGGTGTGAGGGCACCCTCCACGAGCTTTGTGCAAACCCGCGAAGACAGAAATCCCGAAGGGGAGGACCCGTTCTGCCATGCTCGACCTTCAAACGCAAACCGCAGTTTTGTGGCGTGGAGGTATGGAGACATGGAAATACGCGTCCTTCAGGTCTATTGCTGCAAACCAATCCCGAGGACGAACGCATCGGGTGATGCACACCTGTGAAGGCAGCGGTTCAAAGCGTGCAGATCTAGGATTGGCCATAGCCCACCGCTCTTTTTGGGCACGATGAAGTACGGGCTGTTAAACCCGCGCTCCATCTCGGCTGGAGGTACCGGCTCGATTGCATCCTTCGCCAGGAGGACAGCAATCTCCTCTCGCAAGACAGGGGCGGATGCAGGGCTGACCCTGGTGAAATACTGGGGGGGGGTGGAGCGGTCATACAATCCCGCCAATAGAGATATCGCCTCCGACTGCTCCATCACTGGTGTGAATTCCTGGGCAAATTCACCGACGATGTCGCCGAACAGGCCAGCCTGGGATATGGGTGAGTTAAGAAGGCGTATCACTAGGTTTAGTCTGAGGTGGCGTTCCTGTGTGACCATCGTCCTTCCCAGGGCACACACAGCCGACTATTTATTTATTTTTTTACATTTTTTTTTAAGAGCATAGTCTGATGCGGTGCAGAGCTCATGCTCAGTCCTGGGTCGGAACCATCCTCGCGCAGCCGGGCCAGTGCCTGCGCTTGGTAGCGCTGGTAGGTGGCCATAGTATGCATGGTGAGGGCGAAGGCGCACGCAGCACACTGCGTGAGCCTACTGTGCCCATCCAGGAAGAAGGGGATGGGGGAGGCTTAGAAGGTCTTGCCTTCATCCTCCACATCACACCCCTCTAATCGGTCTGGCCGCGGGGCTGGGGGATAAACCATCTCCAGAGCCACGGCCGAAGCAGCCTGGGGAAGCACAGCCACAAAGTCTGCTTCTAGATTCGACGCCGCGCTCATCATCCCGGAGGGAGAGAGCGGGTTCGAATCCTCAACAGACCTTGACAGCTCACCCTCCAAGGATGGTGAGGATGGAAGCGCACGCAGACCGGGCAGAAAAAAGTGCCCTCAAGACTGCGTGAGTTTACTGTGCACTTCCGGGAAGAAGGGGACAGGAGGCTTTGAAGGTCTTGCCTCCTTATATCCTCCGCATAACACCCATCTAGTCGGTCCGGCCACGGGGGCTGGGGGATAAACCATCACCAGACCCACGGCTGAAACAGCAGAGAAAGCACGGCCATCATGTCTGCTTTTTAGATGCCAACGCCGCGCTCTCCACCCCGGAGGGAGGGAGAGAGCGGGTACGCATCCTCATCAGACAATGACAGCCCATACTCCGATGCAGCAAGCCGACGGAGCGCTTCTCTTTACCTGAAGCTTGGTATAGTGTAGTGTAGTGTACTTTGTCATTATGCTTGGTCTTTCTTTGGCTCTGTAAAAAGCACCACATCAAAACTGCAAATCGCAATTTTTATCAGAAAAGTCCCAAATTTTCAAATCATGCAGCCCCAGTCTGTTGACTTGCATAATAAAAAAAAATACTAAGAAAGTAATTGTTTACCACCATCAGATGTTTGGATATCATATTGTTTAAAAAATGTATTAATAGTTTTTGTTCCCAAAAAAAACACACGTTTGAAACTAGATTAAATGATGACATGATTGTTTAATTCCCATCAAAATCCAATCAAATACACTTCCTCTGCAATGGGAAGCTTCTAAATCTGACTGCAGTCTCAGTTAGCTGTTGTTGAGTTCTCCATAATATTGCGTTGTGTTCTTTTTATATTCCAGGTATCAGATTGCTGCTAACCTAAGCATGAAACGATATGCTTTGGTTTTCGGGGTAAACACTTTCATTGCGCTCTCGCTGCAGATGCTTCTCACAGTGATTGTAGTAGATTCTGCAGGTCTAGGCCTGGACATTTCCATACAGGTAAAGTACAGCATGAACTCAGCGTGTTTTCAATTCTCGTGCATCACTAATTTCTGCTAATATTCTGTGTTTGCTCATGTCTGCAGTTTTTGATCTATGCCAGTTACTTTGCGGCAGTAGCAGTGATATTCTTTTTTGCTGGGCTGTATAAACTGTTCAGAAGCAGGACGTCTGGAGGACAGAATGAATCGTCTTCAGCAGAGGCTTGAAATGACCCGCATCAGCATCTGTTAAGCACAAGTTTCTAAAGTTATACTCTGTTTAACTGAATAAGTAGGTCAAAATAATAGAAAAGCCAACTTTGCCAAATCTGTTTGATCAATCCAACTTTAAAGGTTTTATTAGCACTGATGATTATGATTGTGACTGAACATTGTAAGTGGCTGCTGTGGTTCGCTGATTATGTAGGATGAAATGTATTTATGTAAATGACACTATTATGATGCCTTACTGAAAGGCTGTTACTTGAAGCTAAGAAACTATAGGTAAAAATAATCTTTTTGATTTATGGGGTCATGAAATGCCATTTCCTGCGTTTTATGTTTCACAAGGTTAGTTTAAAACATTTTTCTGCGTAAAATTGTTTAATATTTCGCCACCTTTTAATTTATATGGTTCTTTCTGCATTCAAAAAAAGATCACGATCTCGATTCAACCCTACACACGATCTTAATTCAGCTTTTCTACGATTCAGCCAATTATATTTACAAGGTTCACAGCATCTTCACAGCAACATGGACACCTTCACATGGCTTTAAAAGTGTGACATACTGTATTTATAAGGTATAAATTCCCCAAAAATGTCATTTCTGTCTTCATATAATGATGTACTCGCGGCTTCGAAATCACACGTGAGGTGAGCGCAAGCTGTTTGTTTACTACTGAGAATGCACGTCAATGACACCTACTTTAGTATACAGAACCTGCATAGACTGTGAATAACAGGTAATAAAGTTGTAAATAAAGTTCAGTTTGTTGCACAGAGCGATTGTTTGAGGGCCGTGCGGGAGGTTTGATTTTCATGTATGTGTTTTTTTTCTCTCAGTGTAGGCAGCCATGAGCCGCACTCAGCAGTGAAAGTGAAGCCTTCGCGTGCATCATTTAAATGATCATATTGCATTTTACAGTTATGATTACGACAAGCATTAGTAATGTTTTTTCTTTCATAGCTAACACATAGTGTTATGCATGAAAATAAAGGTTTACTGTGTCAGTATAGCTACTCTAGCCTATATATGATGTTCAATATAATGCAAGAAGTAATCTACCCTACTGAAAAAAACAGCTTAAACCAGCCTAGGCCTGGTTTTAGCTGGTCATCTCCCAGCCTGACCAGCTAGGACCTGGCTGGGAAATGGCTAGAAACCAGCCTGGAAATGGCCAAAACCACTCTAAATCCAGGCTGGTCAACCAGCAAAAACCAGCCAACCAGCCTAGGCTGGTTTAAGCTGGATTTTCCACAGGGTGATAATGACAAATGAAAACAAATGGTCTAATAATGTCAATGACATATGACAAGCATGTCTTAAACATAATAATTAAACTTTATAATTATGAATCGTTATATTCTGATGGCATCATTTTACTTTGAATTAACAAACAGAACATATTGAAAGTCTGTTCATGTCCACCATAATGTCTATACAAAATGTTGCATTTTAAGCAACAGTAGAGCTACACAAAGGCCTAATATTATAGTTGTTTTACCATATTTTTGAGAATTACCAACAATAATAATAAAAGCCTTCTCGTATTAACCTTTATTTTACATCCACAGAATCGTGAGAAAATCGTGATCTTGATTTTAAGCAAAAAAATTTGTGATTCCCATTTTTTCCAGTATCGTGCAGCCCTACTGAGCTCTGAAGTGTTTGTTGTGCATAGCATAAATGATATAGGGAACAAGTCTATTTCATCATGTCAGGGACCCTAAATCAATTCTACAGCATCAAAATCCTTTTCAATTTATAAATCTGGATTTTTTTGGAGCAGGTCAAATGTTAATGTTAATGTTAAATTTTAATGTCAAATGGTAATGGAACATTCTAATCCAAAATCGAATGCAACGATTCAATTGAACTTATTTATTTCATATTTTGGAAATAAATGTTGTTCAAGTTAAATATTTGTCCAATGCAGAAGTTAATTATAGGTGACAATATGGGGTGGATAATTAAACTTTCCTTTTCCTTTAGACAGGAAGCAGGTAGTGCTTCTGTAATTTGTCTCTAGAGATGAATACGGGTGAAATAAAAACATTTATTGTAATTAAGATCTAACATTAATACAATGAAAGTTATGGTGCAATCTGCTAGAAAACAGACAATTCTTCAGCATGCTTTGCTTTACATTAAAAATATTTCAGTTATTTCATCTGCATAACAACAGTTTATAAAATAGATTGTTTTGTTCTATTGTAAAATAAAGGGAATCGGTTTTTCTAAAGCATGGGTGGTTTAGGAGTTCTGCATCAATATCTACATCAATATGCTGCGTTTTTGGTTGATACGTAAAATGGCATTCTGTTAGCTTTGTTAACAGCACTAGCTATCATATTTTAAATGAGGGCATTTATATTACATCTTGGTCACTGAGATTATCCCGATTGGTCTTCTTTTTTGTATTCAAAGTGCTAATTGGCTCACAAATAAAATAGAGACACACACAGAAGTATTTTGGTAGGACTTCAGATTTTACATTTTAAATTTGTAAATAAAAAGTCTCAATTTACACTAGTTAAAAAAAGAAACATTGCATCATATCAATAAGTGGTCATAGAATAAGTCAAATAACCAAGTTTTGGGATAGAACCTTATCATTCAAAGGTGGCGATTTATTAATAAATCATAATTTTCATCCTTATTTTCATACTTGAAATCAAGCAGCGTTAGCTTGTGCAGTAACAAAAGTAAACTGCTGTGATTAAACAGATTTTATTGAATCATTAAAAATGCACTCGGTGTGTTTTAATAGTTAAGATATCTATGATAAAGCCATATTTAATAATAGTCGATAAATCTGGGGCAACAAATCTGCTTCAATAAAAATTTGTGACCTGTTGAATCTCCCAGTTTCAAGTCAAAGGATCGTACACCAAATTACTCTTCAATAAAAAATAAACATTAGCAGTTTGAAAATGATACATGTTTATTAAGAACAGTTAGATTTGTCCATCTCATGACCCCTTTAAACATAATTCAGAAAATATCTGTTTGATATATACATTCATTAAAGCAATTTATTTTTACTAGTCTATTGTATGAAGGTGGATGATATATTGAACTTGTATATCATTAACAAGAATTAGGCCAATACTAGTTGGCGGCTATATTAGCTAGTTTGAATCTCGCTACTTTTTTGTTTTCTTTCCTTCATGCCTTTTTGTTTGTTAAACGTATTGTAACTGTGTTCAGAAGAGGGTGATCATTTTCCCACTGACAAACTGATTGGTGGTGTTGTTGTTCAATATAATATATTGTTGTTAGCAAAACTAAATGGGGCTTTTGTCAGCTAGCGGTTTAGTTATTTATCACATGAGTGATATGACCACTGGTAATCACAGCCTTGCAGTCGCTGCTGTTCTAAATTTGCAAGTATGATCAGTGTTTTTTAAGAATTGAAAATGATTAAATGACTCAATTAAACAGATCATCACATGATCAATCACATTCAGTTACCAGATATTGCAAAAAGCATAGTGGTAAGCATGGATATCAGTATCGGGCAAAATGTCCACATTATTGTTACCCGATAATCAATAAATAGGCAGATACACAAATCTTTATATGAATTATTCTGAACCTGATTAGATAATACGCAAACACATACAGTGGGCAACTGTTATAATATTTGCAAACTTTAAAACCTTATACATCTACATTTTTCTAATAACAGTAACATTAAAAATAAGCAAATATCGGCCAATACAGGTATGGTCACCGATGGGTCACTAGTAAAAAGTTGCTTATTTATTACCTGATAATCATAATTGGAACCAAAAGTATAATTTGACAGCAGTTCATCATGTTGTGCCAGACAGAATCTGTGGACAATTTTTTTGCTATTTTTACGGAGAAGATTTATGCTGAATGATTTTGGGAGTATTGTAACTCAACTTAGAACTAGAAATAAAAAATAATGACTTTAAAATTAATTAAACTTTAAGGCTTACAGTGCAAATTCCTTTAGATCCATTTGTTTGGTAAACAAAGCAAATCTTTCATATAATATACACTCACTGGCCACATTATTAGGTACACCTTGCTTGTACCAGGTTGGACCCCCTTTTGCCTTCAGAACTGCCTTAATCCTTCATGGCATAGATTCAACAAGGTACTGGAAATATTCCTCAGAGATTTTGTCTGTTTCGCAGTTGCTGCAGATTTGTCAGCTGCACATCCATGATGCGAATCTACCATTCCACCACATCCCAAATGTGCTCTATTGGATTGAGATCTGGTGACTTTTGGAGGCCAATTGAGTACAACGATTCACTCCTTATGACATGGCATGTTATCCTGCTGGAAGTAGCCATCAGAAGATGGGTACACTGTGGTCATAAAGGGATGGACATGATCAGCAACAATACTTGAGTAGACTGTGGCTTTGACACGATGCTCAGTTGGTACTAATGGGCCCAAAGTGTGCCAAGAAAATATGCCCCACACCATTACACCACTAGCAGTGGTGAATACCTCGGTGGTAACGAGTGGTTATTTGAGTTACTATTGCCTTACTATCAGCTGGAGCCAGTCTTGCTATTCTCCTCTGACCTCTGGCATCAGCAAGGCATTTGTGCCCACAGAACTGCTGCTTCCTGGATATTTTCTCTTTTTTGCACCCATCTCTGTAAGCCCTAGAAATGGTTGTGCTTTAAGATCCTAGTACATCAGCAGTTTCTGAAATACTCCGACCAGCCTGTCTGTCACCAACAACCATGTTCAAAGTCACTTAAATCACCTTTCTTCCCTATTCTGATGCTCTGTTTGAACTGCAGCAGATCATCTTGATCATGTCTACATGCCTAAATGCAATGAGTTGCTGCCATGTGATTGGCTGATTATAAATTTGTGTTAACGAGCAGTTGGACAGGTGTACCTAATAAAGTGGCGGGTATGTGTATCTACTAAAAGACAGAAAATATTATTTTACAAACTGTATTGTAAATAAATCATAGAAACATTCGCATATTAGTTAAAACAATAACTAAAATGAATGTATTTATATTTACTTATATTAATACTCGGTGGAAAAAAAGTGCATAGCCTATGAGTAAATTCCTTTCATAAGTGTCTCAAATGTTTTCTGGCATTTTTGCAGGTTAGGATGCTTTCAGAGCATTGAAAATTGACTCAACTTAAAATTGTAAGGCAACTTATGCAGAGCTTTTTTGAATTGACTCAACTTTTAACCTAAGTACTGCACTTGACTCAATTTAAGTTGCATCAACTATACCTCTGCAGCCAAACAAAGAGCAAAAAAAGGCCTTCAACTGTTCAATTGTTTTGAAATAAAATTATATTTCAAAACATGATATCAAGTCAAATAACATACTTTAATAGTAATTTATTATATTTATATTTGGGAAAAAAATATACAATTGTGTTTGTGTTTTGCCACTGATTACATCAGATTCAGAAACTGAGAAAAAGAAAAAGTGAGTTACATGCAAAAAGAACTAATAAAATTAACAAAAAGCATTCCACCTTTTCACGGCAGTAGTCAACATTTGAGGGTGGCACAGAGGTTCAGTGGTTAGCACTGTCCCCTCACAGCAAGAAGGTCACTGGTTCGAGTCACGGCTGCATGAGCCAGTTGGCATTTCTGTGTGGAGTTTGCATGTTCTCCCTGTGTTCGCGTGGGTTTCCTCCAGGTGCTCCGGTTTCCCCCGTAGTCCAAAGACATGTGCTATAGGTGAATTGAATAAGCTAAATTGGCCGTAGTGTATGTATGTATGTGTGTGTGAATGTGAGAGTGTATGGGTGTTTCCCAGTACTGGGTTGCAGCTGGAAGGCCATCCGCTGTGTAAAACATATTCTGGATAAGTTGGCAGTGTTGTTCCCTGATGAACAAAGGCACTAAGCCGAAGGAACATGAATAGTCAACATTTGAACACTGTTGTATTGTTTTAGAACAACAATTTAATCCACTTTCAAATGTTGACTATATTATTTCCTGCCTGTTTTGTTTAGTTCACATGCTTTCTAAATGAGGTTGTAGGCTTGATACTTCCATTCCCAAGTAATGTTCACTGTTAGGATGCCATTTGTATTTTGTTGTCAATTAATCATCAGCTTATTTTTCATGAACGTATCCATTTTAAGCTTTTATACCCCCCACCACTTACTCCCATAGATTATTATGGGTCAACGTTACATTTTGTTGTCTGTGGAAGGCCTGAGAGCTCTCAGATTTCACCTCAAATATCTTAAGTTGTAATTAGAAGATGAACAAAGATCTTTCAGGTTTGAAACAACATGGGGGTGAGCGATTTAAAGAGCCCCTATTATACATAAAATAGGCTCATACTTTGGTTGTAAGGGTCTCCAACAACAGTCTTAATATGCATGCAAGGTCAAAAAACACTTTCATTTCACCTAATTATCCCAGAGACTCCCAAATGAATCTTTCAGCGATTCATTTGTTCCCAAACCCCTCCTTAGTGCAAAGCTAATCTGCGCTGATTGGACCGATGACAGCATGTTGCGATTTATCGACAGCGCTCAGTGCGAGACCGAGTGAAATGCACTCCTTATCAACAATATTGAAGTAGTCAGAGTGCATAGTGTATGTGTGAGCATACCTGCCAACACTCCTGTTTTTCCCGGGAGTCTCACATATTTCAGACCCATTTCCAGCCACCCACCCATTTGTTATTTATTCCGGAAAACTCCCGTAATTTCTCAGCATTGGTCCTCAGCATTTTGGTACGGTCGATGGAACCCAACTGTGGTCGCCAACATTGGTATAGGATCCGATCGCAGCGGCCGCCCAAAACACGCGTCATAGTAGTTACTAACACCATAGAACTCAGTACCCGGTTCAACAGTGTTATCAGGGCTGGCGCATTCATAGAGGCGACCTAGTTGGCCGCCATGGGTCCTTACTTTCATCCACGACACCCACCCCCTCCCTCCCGATCCTCACTTTCATCCGCGAACTGGTCACTTTCTTTTTCACTTTTGGGTTGATGGCAACGTGATCGCCGTTCGCCTAGAGTGTCAGTTCAGCTTGCTCCAGCCCTGAGTGTTATTCAGACACCTCACCCCGAACCTAACCCCCTGGTCTCCTGGATTTTCAGGGATAGATATGGCAGGTATGTGTGTGCATTTAAACACCAGCATATTGCTCTAGTCTTAAGCATGACACACATTCAGTATTAATCCACACAGCGGCAAAAGCTGAACTATTTTGAAACTTGACCGCTGCACATGTGTAGGATCAGCTGACGGTGGCCATAGCAACGACAAACGGCTGGGGAAAACGAGCTCACAAACGCATTTAAGTCCGTAAACAAAGCGGCACGTGTCACGTTTTAACGTGGCATTAAGACATGAGAATATATAGAGTTAACCAGATACAGTACAAGCGGTTACAAGTAACAGAACACAGTTAAATACATAATTTGGCAACCATTTTAATCGCACTTACTTGTGAAATGGAGGAAGAAACTGATCTATGATCCACTGATCCATGTACTGAAAGTCCTTTTAACAAACGGCTGATGAATTCTTCATTTTAAGCGTGTGTATTCCAGAAGCACTCGAACAGCAGAAGGCTGGGCTATAATGCTGAGGTATTTTTGCAAAAATAAACCTCAACCACTGACTCTTCACAGTTTCATCTTTGGGTAGAGAAAATAGCACTAACTTTCCCCTCACACTTCCAGTAATATCCAGTTGAGCACAGCGTTGATTCAACCGTCGTCTGCTATTGTGCATTTCTAGCCTCTTTTTCTTTGTGTACTGTGCTTGTGGGCGGGACCGCAGGTTTCAAATTTCCCGGGTTTGCGCGCGCAACAACTGGGTGGGGCTTAAGTTTCATATCCACGTCACGGCGAAATGGCTAAAGACTCGTTATCAAGACGATTCATTCTACTAGGAGTCGACTCTTATATAAATGAATCAATAGTTTTATACACTGTCAACTTTCAGATTTAAGCCTTAGCTGGATACTTCACTTAGAGCTGTGTTTCTACACGGAAGGTCATTCTCAAAAACCCATAATGGGGGCTCTTTAAAGGGACAGTTCACCCAAAAATTAACATTTACTCACTGTTTACTTGCCCTCATATAATTATAGTTCTTTGTCTATTGAACACAAAAGATATTTTGAACAATGCTGAAAACCTGTAATCACTGACTTCTTTAAAAGGAAAGTACTATAGAATTTTATGGTTACAGGTTTTCAGCATTCTTCAAAATATCTTATTGTTTAATAGAAGAAAGGTTTTAAACTCGGTGAGCAAATTATGACAGGATGTTTATTTTTGAATGAACTATCCCATTTAAAACAGTTTGGTCATCCTCAATGCCTTCATTAGACAGGATTTAATAGATGATTCATTAAAAAGCTCTTCTTCCCTTAAAGATACAGGCGAGCTTGTCTGTGTACTTATCGAACACTGCTCTTTTTGTCCCGGAAGCATCAGATTACGCACAACACAATCAAATGAATTATTTAGATTTGCTCAATACTTGTTACTGAAGAATCAAGAATGAGGCTAAAGATACAATAAAAGCACTTTTATTATTATTGACTATAACGTCAAACCAGCTGAAAGGTGCATATTTTCTACTGTATTTATTACTTGTTGTATCTTTAATTATTTTCTCTGTTCAAAATTTAAAGACAAGTGTTACATTTTATTTTGGAAGGCTTTTTAGAAATATACAGAACTCAAGTTTACTGTAATAATACATTCATTCTAAATAGAGTCCTGAGGTTTTAAGAGGATAGTTCACCCAAAATGAACGTTAATTCACTGTGGTTTTAAACCTTTATGATTTGTCTTTCTTTGGTTCTACACAAAAGTCTCATTGTAGGAATAAAAAAATACTATGAAAGTCAATGCGTTCCATGAACTAGCATTCTTCAGAATATCTTCTTTTGTGTTCAACAGAAGAAAGAAGCTTAAATGGGTTTTGAACAAGCGAAGAGTGAGTAAATGTTGATTAAGATTTCATTTTTAGGTGAACTATCCCCAAACTTTTAATGTGTATTTGTACAGCAATAACAGGATTGTTTTTTGGACGGTTGAAATGATCCATGAATGTGCCAACATTATAAAAATGTGCTTCGATTTCTGTTAATATTTTGTTGGGACCAAAACATGATGGCGTGAGCATTTTGTATGTATGAACCATATCAATGTTTATTTATGTTGTTGAATTTGGTCTAATGGAGAAGGTGCACTATCAGATGTAGTACTGCTCTTTTCTTCTAACAATGGTTTTGTAGCTTTATTTTTCTGTTGAAATTCAATAAAGGATATATATATATCTATATATTACCACTGAAATTGTTTGTTTTTGTATATTTTTATTTAGGAAGAGGATTAGGTACTAATGAGTGTCTTTTTTTTGTTTAAACATTGGGATAGTAGGATTAGAATTAGCTTTAATCATCACAAAGGCATGGATTCATCCTGTCTTTTATCAGTGGTTCAGGCTGATGGTGGTGTAATGGTCTAAAAATGGTGTGAGGGAGGATTTCTTGGCATTCTCTGGGCTTTGTAAGGTTAAAAAATGACTTTTTTTTGCTGCTTGTTTTAAGTACTTGAGTTGAAACAACACAATTCTTTACGGCTATTAAGGGACAACTTAGTCATTTTTACAAATTTAAGTGGATTGAACAAAAGTATTAAGTTTTAGTGAAATTTCGAGAGGAGCACGTAATATGATTGATCACGGCTGGTCTCTCATCTGTAATCATTAGTATGCCAATCGAATTATTCCAATCTCACTATAAATAGCCTGTACACTGTAAGAAAAATCCTGTTTGCCTTTATTTTTTAACCTAAATCAAGTGAACTTTATTAGTCCATTGAACTTATATTATGTTAAACTGACATAAAACAGCTTGCGTAACTTATAAAATTAAGTTAGAACATGATTAACTTTATTTTAATAAGTTACAATGACCTAAAACATGCTGTCAGGACTAATTGATCATCTAATTGTTTTACAGTGTAACATTACTCCTTTACACTGTAAAAAGTGATTAATTATTTAATGCGAGTAAAGCAATTGCCTTTAAAGCAACAAGTTGACTTCACAAAGATAAAGTAAACCCACTGTAACTCGGAACTGTTAAGTTGAATTATTTTTTACAATTATGCAAATTTAACTCAATTTTTAAAGTCAACTAATCCCTTTTGTCAGACAATTTAAGCACATATGTTCAAATAATTACTGTAATTATTACGTTACATATTTGGTGCTTCGTTAAGTTTATAAAATCTGTATTGAATTTAAAATACACACTGGAGTCTGGAAGAGCAGTTCTATTTTACTGTATGTTATTTTGCTAGATACAGAAAAGCTGGAAAAAACTTATATAATAAAGGTGTATTGGAAAAAAATGATTAGTTTATTTTTATTTAAAAGCACAATTTGCATAATTATAAAAATAAAGTCAACTTAACAGTTTCAAGTTATAATGGATTTACTTACATTATTTTTGTAAAGTCAATTTGTTGCTTTTAAGGCAATTGGTTTACTCGCTTTAAGTAACCAATCACTTTTTACAGTGTATTTTCATTTTTGAAGAATCCCCCCATCCACCCCTTTACCAGGGGGAGCTCTCGAGAACTATCTGATCTCGTACCCCTTACATGCTCATTGACCAAGCGGGAGCCATGGGCTCAATTATCTCAGAGCTCAGGGTTCTCTCCTGGGACAGCAAGCCAAACTTGCTATTAATATCAAGCAATATCTAAGTGTGAACTCTTGAAATCACAAGGAATTGTGTGAAACTCACCATTTTCTACAATGCAGTCTACCACAGATTTGCTGCTGACCAGTTAACTATACTATACTAACACAATTAACAGAACACCTCACAGATCTGAATATATTGAAGTTGTTTTTTTTTTCCAAAACCTGATTTTAATATTGTTTCAATAGCGATATTTCAATATTGTTAATGAAACATGGAGATGGATGACACACAAGGCCAGACAGAATCTGTAGACATTTTTTGCTATTTCTGCAGAGAATTTTGTGGCTTTATGTGGAATTATTTTTAGAGTATCATAACTAAAAACTTAATATTTGAAATATTTATATTTTTTTTACTTTTTAACTTTTATTTAATGTTTACAATCTAGATCCACTTATTCACAGCAGTCTCTCATATAATATATCTACTAAAAGACAGAAAATATTACTTTACAAACTAGTGTAAAAAAATCCAATAAACATTTTCATATCAGTCAATAATATTACTGAAATTAATATAAAAACTGAATAAATATACATTTACACAAGCAAATTAATAAACTCAATGATGAGCTAAAAATCTGCGGATTTCTATGCGCGCAGATTCCGTGTGCGCCTACATAAAACATCCAATGCAGCCACTTTTTATTTTTATTTTTAAGTCAGGAGTGTCCCAACTCGGTCCTGGTGGGCCGGTGTCCTGCATAGTTTAACTCCAACTTCCTTCAACACTCCTACCTAAAAGTTACTAGTAAAACTAGAAACAGCTTGATTAGCTAGTTCAGGTATGTCTTGGAACTAAGCTTTGCAGGACACCGGTCCTCCGGGAGTTTGGGCAACCCTGTTTTAAGTTGATTCAACTTCAAGACTATAATATTACGTAAAACAAATGCAACAAAATCAAGTTGAGCTAACTTATAGTTCTAAAATTACTGTTAGATAAACACACTTTTTATTTGATACAGGTAACTTATTTATGGGTTGCAATATGTAACCTGTACTCATTTTAATTAGGTTTAAGAAACGTATGTTGTTAGTAAAATTAACCTAATCATTTGGTAAATTAACTTATTTAAATTGGGTAGCTATAACCTCATACAAATAATAAGCACTATACAATGATCTGAACTAACAAGAGATTAACATACTTTCCTGTCAATAACAATTACAATTTTAATTTAATAAGAAAAAGATGGGAAGATAAACCATAACATTTATTGTCATTTTAATAGTGACTGCCAAAAAAGGCTTTTAAGTGTCATTTTTGGTATCATTTATCAACCATTTGCAGAAATGACAGCTGCACATCTCTCATGGAATAGAAATAGTGTCAATATATTTCCAGAGAACTAAGCTAAACACTTCCATTTGAATTCTGTAAAGGAATATGATTGTTTACATTGACACAGAAATGCATTTAAAAAAAATTACATTTGCTGTTTGTTCAAATGAGTCATTTACAACAAGTTTGAAACGACACAATTTTTCAGGTTTTAAGCACAACTTAATAGTTTTATGTTCAATTCACTTCAGTTTGCATAAACAATTAAGCTAACTTAATTCCTTCATGTTGTCCCAACACAACTCGATTGTGTGAAACCAAGCTTTTTTTTAAGTGTATGTCTTATTTTTTGTGTAAACAAAGTGACCTCAATCTCTTATATAATGATGGTTTTCGATGATGATTTTATTTGTTTTATGTGTATTATGTGTACTGACCAGTTCAACAACAACTGAAACTTGTCAAACAAGCCAGTTTTTCTGATAGTTGTGGCCTACACTTGAATACTTAAATACATTACACTAGAATGCCCACTAGAGGGCAGCAGAGAAATTTTAGATGAGAAGATTTAGAGTCAGGTTCATATAAAGCAGCAGTGCCCAAACTCAGTCCTGGAGGGCCGGTGTCCTGCAAAGTTTGGTTCCAACCCCAATCAGATACACCTGGGCTAGCTAATCAAGCTCTTATAGGCTTTCTAAAAACATCCATGCAGGTGTGTTGAGGCAAGCTGAAGCTAAAATCAGCAGGACACCGGCCCTCCAGGACTGAGTTTAGACACACCGATATAAAGAAAAGCTAATTCAAAAAATTGTTTTCACAATACAAAATGTTAAAAAATATTTTAAAGGAATAACTCTGTGAAAATGCAGATGAAAATGAAGAAATATAACGAAATCACCTTCATTTTTCTTTATTAGCATTTAATATTTATAGTTCTTCAAGGGTTAGTTCACTCAAAATGAAAAATTACTCATTATTTACTCTCCCTTGAGTGGTTCTAAACCCTTACAAGTTTTTTCTTCTGTTGAACATAAAAGAAGATATTTTGAAGAAAGCTAAAAACTGTAAACCACTCACATCCAAATA